>NC_063204.1:21790270-21877770 GCF_017589495.1 Alosa alosa
ATAGATAGAGATAGATAGATAGAGAGCAAAAAAAGTGAGAGGTGAATGGGGATGAATGAAGATGAGGTGAGGTTGACAGACAGAACGAGCAGTGATCCATGCCGACTCACCTGGAGCGGCGGAATCCTGCCAGACCCGATCGCGAGGCCTCATCGATGAGCGGTGTCACAATCTTCTCCGTCATGTCCGTAAGCACAGTGAAGGTCGGCTCCACAATGAAATCGATAAAACCTTAAGGGAGACACGCACAAAAGCACATACACACACACACACACACACACACACACACACACACACACACACACACACACACACACACACCCACACACACACACACACACACACACACACATGGGCACACAAGCAACTCTAGTAAACATATGCACAGCAATGCATACAAAGTATCTTCAGTATGTACACACATACAAAGTAAGCACACACAGTCAAAGACACAGAGAGACACACATACTTACACGCCCAAATACTCATGACTTCTCTATCCCTACTGTGTAAGTAGATACCAGGAAGAGAAGCTTGGTGCACAAAACTCTTCTTAATCCTCGCTATGTTTTTTTTTTTTTTTTTTTTAATTTTTCCCCCAGGGCAGGGCAGATTGAGAGGGTCCACAGAGGCTGCGTGGAAGGATGAGACTTACCGATTTGAGACTGAGCCACCATGGTAGACTTGGGGTCACAGGCCGGTGAGAAGACCAGTCCGAGCTCCGACTCTTTATCACCCTGCACAGACAGAATTTAGAGTGAACTCAATGTGTGTGAGGGTGTGTGTGTGTGTGTGAGAGAGAGAGAGTATGTGTCTGTGTTTGTGTGTATGTGTGTGTGTGTGTGCTTCAATTGAATTCAATTTTATTCATAAAGTGCCAAAACAATTTAAATTGTCTCAAGGCGCCCTAGAAAAGTCTAGAATATATTTTATTTTACTTGGGTTGAGGAACATGGGGGCCCATCAGGATCTGTTTGGCGTAGCCCAGATCTTGTGCTATGCCCTGTGTGTGTGTGTGTGTGTGTGTGTGTGTGTGTGTGTGTCTGTGTGCAAGCATTTATGTGTGTTCTTGCTTGCTAGCTGCTTGCTATGATAGCCACTGCATAGATAAAATAGACTTAGCGATTCAATTTGCATTAATAATTTGTGACTTGTGTGGCTGTATTTGTGTATGAACAGAAGGTTTACAGTTGCTCAGTGTGGTGTGGTTATGTGTGTGAGAGAGGGAAATAGAGAGAGAGAGAAAGAGAGAGATGGAAAGCACAAGAGAACACATATGTGTCTGTCTGTGCTTATCTCTGTATGTACTGTGTGTGTACTGAGTGTGTGTGTGCGTGTGTGTGTGTGTATTGGTGCATGCCTGCCTTTATTGCTTTTGAACGTGATAAACATGCCTCTAGTGGTCCGGAGACAGTAATGAGGATCCATAGCCAGCCTCCATCTCCCTCAGCTCCCCTCAGCTCCCCTCCGCTCCCCTCCCGTCAGCTCCCCTCAGCTCCCCTCAGCTCCACTCCCCTCAGCTCCCCTCTGCTCCGCTCCCCTCAGCTCCCCTCCGCTCCCCTCAGCTCCCTCAGCTCCCCTCAGCTCCCCTCAGCTCCCCTCCCTCAGCTCCCCTCCGCTCCCCTCAGCTCCCTCAGCTCCCCTCAGCTCCCCTCCCTCCCTCAGCTCCCCTCCGTTCCCCTCAGCTCCCCTCAGCTCCCCTCTGCTCCCCTCCCCTCCCTCAGCTCCCTCGCTCCCCTCAGCTCCCTCCGCTCCCTCAACTCCCTCAGCTCCCCTCCCTCCTCAGCTCCCCTCTGCTCCCTCAGCTCCCTCCCTCCCTCAGCTCCCTCCCTCCCTCAGCTCCCTCCTCCCTCAGCTCCCCTCTGCTCCCTCCCTCAGCTCCCTCAGCCCTCCTCCCTCAGCCCTCAGCTCCCCTCCCTCCTCAGCTCCCCTCTGCTCCGCTCCCCTCAGCTCCCTCAGCTCCCCTCCGCTCCCCTCCGCTCCCCTCAGCTCCCCTCAGCTCCTCCCTCAGCTCCCTCCACCCCCCAGCTCCCCTCTGCCCTCCCTCAGCTCCCTCCTCCCTCAGCTCCCTCAGCTCCCTCCCTCCCTCAGCTCCCTCTCTGCCCTCCCTCAGCCCTCCGCCTCCTCAGCTCCCCTCCTCCCCTCTGCTCCCTCCCTCAGCTCCCTCAGCTCCCTCCACTCCCCCTCAGCTCCCTCAGCTCCCCTCAGCTCCCTCCGCCCTCAGCTCCCCTCTGCTCCCCTCAGCTCCCTCCTCCCTCAGCCCCTCAGCCCTCCTCCCTCAGCTCCCTCTGACTCCCTCTGCACTCAAGCCTCAGCTCATCCACCAAGCCTGCACTCAGAGCTCCTCTCCTCCTTCAAATGCACCTGACCTCCTCCGGCCAAAGTAGCCGCTATTTAAATCCCCCCAGCTCCGCACACAGCTCCACTGACCTTCAACACTGCTACTCCCATAGACTACTCCACCATAACTCGACACTCACTACACTTAATACTGCTACTCCCGTAGAGTAATTCATCATAACTTGATGCTCACTAGTACACTTAACACTGCTGTTACGCATTGGGATTGAGCAGTGGGGACGCGGGCAGTGAGGTTGCGTTTGTCCCGGGCTGCTCCTCCTCATTTAATAATAATAACCATAATGGGGAGTCTATCACTTCATCTTTTAGTAAGGGGAAATAAAGTGGCAATCTGTGGGATAAGCAGAGTGTCAGACAAACATGCTATAATTTGTTTTATGAGGTTACGTGGTCTGATTGCACCGCTCGCTGCTGGGAGAGTCCATTGACCTTCAACCGGGCCAGGTGTGAAATTTTTGCTGATTAGAAAGACACAGGCAATCACGGCGAAAGTGATTTGCATTGCAGTTTCATTCATCGTCCCTGACATTTTCTATTAATATGATTAGTAGCTGCAGAACCTGAAAATGAACTGATTAGATATTACGGTTGCACATCAATAAATCAAAGTTTTAACTTCTCTTTTTTCCCCCTCATCCTTTCACACAGACAGAGTTTGAGGAAATGGTGAAACTGCAGAAGGCAATTTCATCTCCACTAAGCAAAGAATTAATTGGCTTGTTTCAATCAAAGAGATATCTCCCACCTACAGTACTGTACAACATTGCTGAGAATTAAAAAAAAAAACTTCCCATCTTGCACAGTCGGAGTTGGGACAGCAGGCAGCAGTTCCATATTTAGATTAATAACTTTAATAATAAGCTGTAGAATAAGTATCCATCAGAATATTTGATTCTACACAAGAATAAATGGCAAATAATGTTGCTTTTTTATCTGTGACGGACTGTGACTCTTTAACAGGATATCAGGATGTAAGACACAAAGATAAGGCTTGGCAGTGTGAGTTGCATTATTAATCTTGTCAAAATATCTTGATCTTGAGATAGTGATGGTGAAAGAGTTTGAACTTAAGTGAACAATTAGATGACGCACATGCCATCTATATCTCAGCTGTTGGTTGGGTAATGCACAGTAAACACCTGGTGTTCATCAAATCACCTGTGCTCCAACCCTACCTGCCTGACCCAGGGCTGGAGAGGGGCTCACCTGTCGGAAGAACTCCTCCAGCAGAGAGGTGGTCCAGCGGTGATGCAGGTCCCAGTTCTTAGCTGGGTGGCTGATGTCTGCTGTGTGGAGCAGCAGCGATAAGGCCTTGGTTTTGTCAATCCTGCCCACAAACAGAAACAAGTCTCACTCATCGATCCCAGAAAACCAGCACTCTCATTTCATTATACTGTATGCTGCTGATTACAGACATGCTGGAGAACAAAGACTTTTTTTGTATTGGGCTGCTAAAAACACTAAAAGGAAACTGCTGTTAGTGATTAAGGTCTGTAAAACTAAGGGGACATTACTCTCCAGTCATTATTCTCTAATCTGTAATTATACAGTGAAGCAACTAAGGGTGTAATTTGTCAACTAAAAGTCAGCCCACCCCGTGGCTTCCCCAGGAGCTGAGATCCCCACCTACTACCGCCCAGCCTTGCTCCTGTACCGAATGTAGGACAAAATGTTTTCACAGTCACAAACATTTTTTTCTTTTCACAGGTCATTAGCACCTGAATTATCAGCCCCCACCGTCCCCCAAAAGGGTTCCAGATAATTGCTGTTGTGCAGCTCAGTGGTAAAGTGATGGGAGATATTATTCCCTCCGGGGCTGAGCGGCAGGGGGGCTGCTAAAGAGGCCGCCTCCCTTTTGGCCTCCCGTCGCCGTGACGCAGGGGAGTGCACGGGAGGGGGATGGTGGTGGTGGTGGTGGTGGTGGGGGGGGGTTCTGTACTCACGCCTCGGGCTGCTGGAGGAAATTCTTCATGGCCTTGATCTGCTGGAAGTGACAGGACATGTCTGTAGCCAGCACCATCTCCACCACCAAGGCCCGCAACTCCCTACACACCGAGGAGAATGGAAAGAAAAAGTCAGACAGAATGTAGTTTGCCACTGCAGCCTTTTCCTTCTGTAGTTACAAGCTGTGGTTACTCTGCGTTTACTCAGCATTTCACTTTGGGTTACCCGTGCGGTAACAGTAACAGAGTATACAGTATAAACAGAGACTTTCTAATGAGGAGACACATATCCTCCATAGAAATGTATGGGGTTAGTTTGTAACGCCAGAATGGCAAGTTGTCTACACATATCACAACCCTTCCGCGGCAAAACATCGACATGTGAATACATTGAGCCAATCATGTGCTGTGTTGTGAATACATTGAGCCAATAATGTGGTGTGTTGTGAAGACATCATGCCAATCATGTGTTGTGATCTCGCCACTGGGGCAAGATTGGTGTCTAGAAGCCTTGCGCATGCGCATTTCTGCCGAAATAGATGCCCAATAAGTTCCCAAAAAGCTTTGCAATATGGCCGCCGAGTGGAGGGACTTTGGTATAAAGCCACAGAAGCCAATATCACTAATGACTTTCACTTCATTTGGACCTCTGTTCATTTTACATCATCTGGATAACAATGATGATACGTTCGTTTTTACTGGCACACCAACAGTGCGTCTCTCTGGGCTGCTCCTTGCTCTGCTCACCTCCAGTCGTCCTTGGACAGGTTGTACAGAATGTTCATCTCATCGTCGTCCTGCAGGAGGCGGTAGGCCGCGCTCACGTGGTGGTTCTCCTGCACGGCGCGGTCGTTGTAAAAGATTGCCATATCCGACCTGAGAGCACATAACCAAAGCTTATGTAATTAGTTTCTAGCTGCAGATATGACAGGTGCCGGATCCAAATGATTTGAGCAAACAAGAGAATTAGCGGTAAATGGGTGAAAATGATGGAAATTAACCGCGATTCAAACGCTTGTCACTCTAATTGGGGTTTAATGCCAATCTTGGAGCAGAGGTTAATGTGTGTTTCAGAGGAGCAGCCAGGGTGAGGCTGATGACCTACTTCAAAATTGGATGTCTCCCAAACCCCTAGGTCTGAAATGGAGGAAATAGGAACAGCACACAGGTTGGTAGTAGGGAGAAACACAGGGAACCTCAACATGTTTCTTTAAACTAATTACCAAATGCAGGTATACACATGCAACACCTCTAGTGTGAAAGCATGTATTTGTAAATGCATTGGTTTTGGATGTCCTGCTGGACAAGCACTGCTGGACAATATATATCTATATATATATATATAATTTTATAATAATCTCTTTTACATGATAGCTGCGTACAGAAATCTGTAAAGGTAAGATTGACTAGATTACTTTTTTGATTTGATTTGTACCCATGTTGGAAAACAAGTCAAGAAAAGGCATAACATTAAGCAGAAAAGGGAAGGAGAGGAAGGAGAGACAAACAAGATGATGCCTTCAGATCAACATAGTACCCATAAATAGAGGAAGGCATCAGGGAGGTGGTTTGTTTGTTTTTTGTTTGTTTGTTTGTTTGTTTGTAAGAGTTTAGGAGCACTCCACACAGCATATGCTTGTCACAGCCCATTACCTGGTCTGGATGTGAAAGTTGTTAGTGGTTCCGGTGTGCTCGTAATCATGCACAGCCGCCGCGAAGATCAGTGCAAAGATTTCCAACTCCGTCATCCAATGCTGAGGCAGAGATGGCAAAAAGAAAACAATTGACAAGGTAGTGTGTCACATATTTATGGTATGGTAGTAAACATTTATTTACAATAGACATTGGGCAAATCTATACATTTGATATCTCTTATTAAATAGAGTGTACAAACCAATAGGCCTATACGTTTTGAAACATTTGCGAGCGTCACATTAGATCAATCCATTTTAAGACCCCATTGGGGAATTCTTTGTACTCTCAGAATTGACTTAGCAAGAGGAATGGATTTTCCTCTGCTACCTCTCTCCTTTCCTGACTTTGATGTGATTATTTGAACGGCTCAGGACTCCCTACTACAACTTCCACATCGCCACGGCCACAAGCTGCAGCTATTCACATTTGAGCCACAGATTCTTCTTTTCTTCTTTCTTTTTTCCACAGAAAAATTATTTATAGCGGGCTTACGTATGAAACAGGATAAATATTAATATGAGCCTGTGAGCCATGACTTCAATAAGAAAACAACAAAAACTACTTTAAAGAGAGGATGAAAAAAAAAAACTATTATGCTGAGGCATAGGAAAATGTATGGGAGCTAGGCTAAATAACAAATTCTGTCATGATGCCAGGCTTTCCTTTGTTTTATCGACGCCATGAAGAAGAGTCGAGTGACATACAGTCAAGTGAGGACAGCTTTATGTGCACCGTGTACAGCTCCTTATCATTACAAAGGCACCTGAATCATCCACGCTCCATAACACAGGGTCTCTCTTAGCCTGTACCCCACCCACTCAGGGTCTACCTCAAGGCCTGTTCTTCATTGCAAAAGCCATTTGATGCTAACATATCACATGGATGGTTAATGACCATCACATTCTGAGTGACATCAATGCAATTTCTATGAGCTGGAAGATTACCTTGCAATCAATAAGTCTCTGTTTATATGACAGGTTCTCTGTTTTGATCTACTGCCTATACTGTATATAGTGCTGACTAGAGATAGATGCGGCTGATGAGATCAGATGAGATTAACTGGGTTGTAGGAGTATGGGTGGTGGTGGTGGGTGGGGTGCTGGCTGTGTGTGTATGTGTGCGGGTGCGAGTGTGGGTGGGTGTGAGTGTGGGGGGGTGGGGTGGGGTGGGAGGTTTGGCTATGTGTGTGTGGATGTTAAGTTAGCCTATATCTATGTTTATATGTCTCTGTGTGCATTGGTGTTAGCTAACCTTCTGTGTTAATGTATGTTTTTTTTCTAATTTGTGTAACCACACTCTCTTGATTGCCCAAGACAAATTTCTCTACTTAAGAGACATTAAAGGCTCATCTTATCTTTTCTTATCTTATCTTATCTTAAGCACTAGCCTACTTACGCCATAACAGAGCAGGTTTTCCTTATAAATATAGATTTTAAGTTGAAGGCATTTTGCAAAGTTTAGGGGGAGAATATTTTCATGAGACTTAATTTGGAACTTTACATTGTCTCACTGATGTTGACCATTCTGAGGGTGACAGGCTGTAATCAGGTCAACTCCATATAGGAGGCTTAACTATGTTGACAAATGCAAGTTACTTTTACTTTACATACATTTATGTTTAGTACTACAAAGTGATTTAGTATTATATTATTTTATGCTGACCTACTACCAACCTTTTTAAAACTTTTTGAAACGTAGTCTTTTGGAAACATGTTTATCCCCTCAGCATTTTAACTACAATAGTTTGTGTGGACTCTTCTTCCTGTTTTTAAACACTGATCTTGAGCCCTCTGTCATCTATTTTAGTGTTTACTCGCGCTTCATCAGAACTATTTTTCTTCTAAGTAGAGCCATTTTTTTAGAACTTTAAAATTTCAGTCTGGTTCTTATATGTGACCAATGCGTCTGGGTTGTTCTGGTTGTAAATAGAGTGTAGCCAAAATGTATGGTACATCTAGCTTGGAATGCAAATTTTTATTACCCCAATCCCAGTGACCATTAAATTATTACTAATGACTTTATTTATTTAATTTATATTAATTTAATATTCTACTCTCATTAATCATATTTGAGACCCAGATCCAGTTTTAGGCACAGCAAACACTGTTTAACCGACCACAAATTATTGCCAGTAGACACACACTGACGTTTATTAAGGCACATAAAATAAAGTACAGTACAATATTTTTAAAATTCGGTCTCAGCTGTGTCTAACTAACTAAATATATCATGGTGGCTCTTGGCTGGAAAATCTGAGAGAGGCAAAGCTAAGGTAATAATCTTCCTACAAACATCTTCATGAACCATTAGGAGGTGCACTGGGATTTGCAGTGTGGCACTGGCCTTAGGGTCAATGAGAGCTCTAATTGGCCCAACCATCTGGCTGTCAAAAATAGAAGCCATGCAGATTTGAATCACTGATACGCACACTTGCGTTGGATAACAATGAAAACACTCTAAGCAAAAGTGAATATCTAACAAGGTCTGAAGCAAGCCTGAAACATCAGCTCCAAAAACAGGCTGGCTGGAATTAGTCTCTGGGGATCATGCTTGGGCTTTGGAAACCAAAATATTGAATGTTTATATGTAGAAAAATGCAATCATGGCCATATTGTAATTTCATACTAATTTATGTTGTTGGAAAATCTTAATTAGAAGCCTCTCCGTTAACTGAAGGACAATTACAGGACAGAAGACCATAATTGGCCAGAATGCCAGTTACGTTTCAGAAAACTATTTGGTCAAAACCTACATTCGGTCAAATTATCCTAGGCATTTGTTGGTCAACTGCCTTGTAAGAGGCTAGCTTAGAGATCGGCTACTTGATCCCACGCATTCGCCCTGGGATTGATTTGATCAGAGGTTCTTGCGCCATGGCGCCAGGACTCACCACAATGCCCGACTTTAGCATGAAGAAGTGGACGGTCTGCGTCACGTCTGCTGCATGCATCAGATTGTGGTAGGGGTTTTTGTGCTTGCTGTAGCCCACCTCCAGAGCTTCCACAAAGGATACCAGTGCAGAGATGGGTATCTGAGAACAAATCATGTGGTTTTCTCATCATGCTTGCATGACATGGCAAGGAGAAAAAAATACTCTTTGAAACAGAAACAGACTCATGTCAACAAAGATCCCCCTTTAGCTCATTTTAATACACATTCTTTAAACAGGGCAGGCTATGCTATTTGTAATGACAGTGAGATGGTAAAACCTTTTGCCGGCTTACCTTGAAGCGGTTGATCAAGTCGTATCTTGTGAGCAGCTCATAAAAGATGAATTTCAGTGCATGGTCTCCGCTTGCATCATTCAGAGCAAACACATCAAATGTCCATGTGTCCACGTGCTGGGAGTGGAATGAAACAGAATATTTCTCTCTTTCTCAGCAAAACAACAAGAATGATTAAGTGAAATGTACCCACTATAAACCCCAATTGTATAGCTCACTGTTCAGCTATCAGAGTACTGAGAACGCAACACACAACAGAGTGAACAGGAATGGGAAAGAAAAGACAGAAAACATCAGGAAGATGAGAACAAGATTGAAAGGATGGGAGCAGTAGGAAATAAAGGCCTTGGTGTGCAATGAGTAGCCAGTTGCTTAATCTTTTGCTTGCAGCCACTCTGCTCATAAAATGGACTACAGCAGTGATACAGGGGGAGCTGAATGTCAGCATTGTACAGTCACAGGCAATTTATGGAACTATAACTCTTTTTGTATTCTCTCTTCCCCTCGTTCCCTCTCTCCATCCCCTCCTCTTGTTTCCTCCTTTACCCTCACTGCCTGTCCAACGACTCCCAAATTCCTCTCCACTTGCGTATAGTTTTGATGCGTCAGGAACGGCTTGCGTTTGAATTACAGCATCATTAAAGATTTAAGTCTTTAAATTGGAAGTTTTTTCCCTGATCCCTCCATCTCTGTCGCCGGGGCGAGTGGAGGGCCTTGCTGCTGCCGCGCCCTGAGGGGCTTGCTGAGGGAGCCAGGCTCCGTAGCGGAGGACACACGGGTCTGAGCACTCGTGTCGCCGCCCGTGTGCAAAATGCCCCGGGCCGAAGAGACAGCCAATGAGAGAGCGAGAGAGAGAGCGAGAGAAAGAGAGAGAGAGAGAGAGAGAGAGAAAGAGAGAGAGTGAGAAAGTGAGTGTGACGGAGGCTCTTGATTGCCCTCTCAGACATGCACAGAGAGAGATAGAGCGGCGTGAAGGAGGGCCCCCTGGAGCCGTCTGAATGCATCACGGGGGGAATCAGCCAGCCCCATGCAGGAGATTACCACAACAGGGCTAGATGGGATGGCTCTGCAGGGAAAAGTCATGGGGGAAATATCCAGACCTGCTTGCCTCAAGGACACGGGCACTTTGCTGTGACTTGGCAAATTTTTGCCATATTTCCAAGTGGGGGGAGGGGGGGGTCAAGATTGGCCCCAGAGTGGTGGCTCTTCTGCTGGTGGAAGAAAAGGCTCTTGAGATGGAGCTATAAATAAGTAAGGGATAATGTATAGAACGCTGGTCATTATTGGGAAAATAAGTCCCGACAGGGCGAACCGGCCTGAAGGGACCTTGTTCTGCCCTGAAGGGACTTATTTTCCCAATAATGACCGGCGTTCTATACATTATCCCGCTTATTACACGGCTACTTGCCAAAACTAAACAATAAACTCCCCACGATGTGACTCTTTAACCTACATAGACTAGGCTATAGCCTATTTGTTACCGTTTCATCGTGGCTTTTGGTGAGAAACAAATAGTTCGACAACAGCACACACTGAACAAACATTCTTTAGAACACAAATCGCGCTACTTTCACTTTTTGAAAGTTCCAGTCCTTAAGTAGTGATAATGAAAAGACGGAAATAGAAGCACAAAGCCCATTTTCCTTGACAGTGGTCTGTTATACTTAGCAACGGTCTGTTATTGAGAATAAGCAGACCACCGAACGTTGGGAAGGCCCATTCAAGTGAATGGAGCATTCTGCAGCATTATGAAGAGCCGTGTAATAAGATGATAATATTGTGACTCATATCTCAAGCTGAACACTATGTTGTAGTAATCCAATGCATGCCGGCCTCATGCTATGAAACCCACCCCCCCCCCCCCAAAACGGATGCTCTGTTCATGGGTCCAAACACTCGCTTGCCGGCTTGCCAGCCTGTCCCCAGTGGGGCCATCATATGTGCTGTGTGCTTGCACGTGGCATGGACCATTCCGTTGAGATGTCCAGCTGGCAGACACACAACAAGCACAACGCCAACATGCTTTTGCCACTGTCCATCACAATCCAATCCAATTAGTTTCTATACATACAGCGACGGCACATGTTTACATTGTGACTGGTGTTAAGGATGGGGTGTCCTTGTATTCTTGATGATGTATTCTTTATCGCTGTTGGTTCAAACTGATTCCCATTCCCCAGTGCCCACTCCTCCTCCCCACTGCCCACCCAAACCTGTGCCCATGGCCGAGGGTTCTAATACCTTGAGAACGGTGATCACGCTGGGAGGATAGCTTAATCCTACCATGTTGGACGTCCGTCGGTACATTCTGTTGGGGAGAGATAACATACAGCAGTCAGAATGTCACAGTGTAAGAGGATGCTGAATAGACCTCTGATTTGCAGAAGATTGCCATTAGGAATTAACATTTCAAGGGCACTCAGGGTCATCCCTGGAAACAGCAGTAAAGACACTGGCAAAGGGATTGCTCAGATGCTATAAGGTCTTCATCAGACGGACTTTACTTATTTCCCTTTGATGTGTCTATTTGCTGGGTTCTCTGAAAGAGGCCATGTTGTATGGATTTATGCAGCCAGAGGGGGAAAGATTACTTTTGACCTATTAGAGGATATTTATTCGTGAGAATAATAACAACCCATGCATTAAGAGAGAAGGAGTACTCATGTAAAATGTGTTGCTTCCTAAATCTACTCATTGGAAGATAATGAATCCTGCCCAAATTGTGATATAATTACTCTCAGCTCGAGGTACACAAATGATTAATTGTGCAACAGAGAACAGTTAAGAGCAGCAAAGGACTGTGTGGCGGCTCAACATTTACTGATGCCACATATAGCATGTGCCCACTGACGCACCTTTCCACAAATATCCCAGCCTGCACTGCGTGGACGATGCTGCGAAAGCGCGGCTTCTCCTCTGTCCGCCGGAGCATCAGCCCCATCTGCCGCGTGAAGGTGGCGGCCAGCCAGTCACGGACCTCCGACGGGACAGAGTCCGACTGGATGTCGCTGAGCTCATCCTCCGTGTCCACCAGACGCCTGCGGAGATGGGGGACAGAGAGTCAGGCTGGCCAGGTTTACATCCAGTAGTGGGACTGGACAGTCATTGTTGTTCAGGGAGGATGGATTCAGATAGGCTTCCTGCTAAGGTGCATCTTTCTGTTTTATGTTGTGTTGATGTGGTGTTTGATGAGAAACATTACTGATGCTGAACTCTTGAAGA
Organism: Alosa alosa; assembly: GCF_017589495.1. Taxonomy (NCBI): domain Eukaryota; kingdom Metazoa; phylum Chordata; class Actinopteri; order Clupeiformes; family Clupeidae; genus Alosa; species Alosa alosa. The sequence goes on from NC_063204.1 coordinate 21,802,716, forward strand.
AAGTGTAGCATAGAAAACATAGAAAACATTAAGGATGAAAGCCCAGTCTTTATCAGTATGACTCTGATTTGCTTGTAGGTGCACGTGTGTGTGAGTGTTTAGGAGTGGCATTTGAAAGAAAATGTTATTATATATATAAAATGTAATATGTTGTCATCCTCATCACATACCTGATTGTAATTTGTTTACCCTCACCATGTAGACCCGCATGACTAATGTTTACCCTGTATTATATACATTATTATTATTATTATTATTATTATTATTATTATTATTATTATTAAGGGATATGCCCTAGACACATCAGGTCAAGGACTGTATGTCTGTGTTTACTTTGGGGTAAACAACAAAAACAGCCGTCACTAAGAGAAGCACCGTCTGAGCAGAATGAGGCGTGAGTGCAATATAATTGCATTAGCTTTATTACACGCACTCTGAATGGCGCTCAGTCAGCTAACGACGTCAGACAAATGCAATAATTCTCTCATTCCTTGTTCATCTTGCATCAGCGCTGAAAACAATTCCCAGGAAAGCTGGAGAGGTAGATTTGCTTCAGCCTTTGTTATCGAACGTGTGATTACTCTTCTGACAACTTCCTCCATCTTCCTTTTTCATATCAAATGTGCATAGCAAGGAGAGAGGAAGAAACAGAACAAAGAGAGTGAGAGAAAGAAAGAGAGAGAGAGGCAGAGAGAGAGAGAGAGAAACTGAGTGGTTGGTCCATTAGCCTCTCTGAGCACCAAGAAGAAGGCTTCCTTTGGGGGGATGTTGGCAGAGATCCTAATTGCTGGCCATAATTAGCTGGTGCCATGGCCACAGCGGAGAGTGGCAGAGCAGTGCAGAGCAGAACAGAGCCTTACCGCGTCTCCTCGATGTAGACCGACTCCAGCACGGTGGCGGCATACTCCAGGTTCTTCTTCAGGTCCACCACCGATGCCTCGCCCCTCTCTAGCTGCTTCACAAGGCATCGCAACCTGCAACCACACAATGTGCAGAAGGTCAAAGGTCATGAAAGACATTAGCGACATTGCCACTTATCATGTTGATGGAAGTTTTCATGTTTCCAATATTAAACATATTGTTTAAGTTTGCTTTCTGGATTTTTCTTAAACAAATGGAGATGATTTAGTATAAAAGTTCATACACAGCCATGGGAAAGACCATTGATTTTTATGCTGTTATTTCCTGAAAGTGACTGAATTTCTGCGTTTGCCGTAAATGTCAATCTGATATGTACAGCTGACTTGAGACCACAGATAGTATCTTTGCGGTTCAATAAGCACAACCTCTTCCTCAGAAGGTTTTTTAACCTTTAAAGGCAAACTGAACAACATCAGTTGATCTGTCTGCTACAATCCCTCAGAGTAATAAAAAAACAGCAGTCTTGAAACAGCAGTCAGGAGGGGATAGCATACATGTAGATCAGCGAAAAAGCTGCGCAAAATCCAATGACCTTTTTTGGGGGACAAAAATCTTTCATCATTACGATAAAGTTCACTGGCCCTATTTATTTCCATTGCAGTGTTAATTTTAAAAAAGCTCCTGTGTGTGTGTGTGTGTGTGTGTGTGTGTGTGTGTGTGCGCGCAGAGCTGAAATGATCTGTGGTGACCCAAAGAGCAGAGAGTGGAGGAGAGCATTAACTCAATCTGATTATTCATGTGTGCAGTCATGCATACACCCGGTTGTCCGCTTCGAAAATGACCCCACTAGTCAAGCTGCCGACACACGGCCAAGTCAGAGACGGCTCTGCCAATCTCGCTAAGTTTAAATCCCCTCTGAAAGCACCTCTTTTTTTCTCCCCCCATACCAAAATGGCTCCCTTTCCACTGGCAAAGGATAAATGCAGAAATGACTTCGAGTCATGACTTCAAGTCATTTTGAACAGAAAATGAGTTTCATTCTTGAGGAGTTGGTCTTAGTCAAGAGCCTCGGGTACTGTATTGGGACGGTGTGAAAGAGCCGCTTCAGTGTCCATTCTAAAAGACTAAATTGTTAGATAGAAAGAAAGAGGGGTCATTCACGAGGAAATGAACACCTGCTCATTTGAGAGGAAATGGCCTTGCAAAGCAGCAAGGGAGAGAATCCTCCTTGCTGGGAGAGACCCCCCCCCCTCCAAATAGTCCCTTACAGGAAGGTCTGAAGCTCAGGATTAAAGGGCTAAGTTGAATATGACCTAAGCATTTGGGGATTAGAAAATGTCTCCCTTGCGTTAAACTTTGTAGGATGGCAGGAAAATTAAAAGTTTGTACTGCATTCCTATTGATTTTATATAAGGCCCTAGATTCTACATTCGGAACAAAGTGCAAAAAAGAGTGATTTTCAGGGTATAACTTATAATAGAAAAATTGTGCCTGCTTGATATAAATCAGTATTTTGTCTGCAAATACAATGTTTATCTTCCTCTCTCTCTGAACTTTCTTTCACACTGTCACCTCTTGCTCTCCTTCACTGTCTCAAACACATGTGCACGCGCACACGTGGGCATCCAGTGCGTCAGAATTCCAGCATGCCCATGTGTTAGGGCACACGTGTGTACATTGGCAGAAGGCTTCTTATTTATAGAATGCACACACCCCTTATGATTCTCCTTTTCTCCTCTCTCTCTCTCACTATCTCTCTGTTGACATCTGTGGCGACGTTATGTGGAGGTCACAGCACTATAATAACTCTGACACCGTGTCACAGGCTAATATGGGAGAGAGACGTTTCTATGGGCTGGCCCCGCACTGCACCGCACTTGCGGAAGTGTAAGAGAACATGCGTGTGTCTGTGTGTGTGTGAGAGAGAGAGAGTGTGAAAGAGAGTGAAGCACACATGGGGACAGGTTTGACCCACTTCCCGCCACAGCTGCTGGGGCCAAACAAGGTGCACACAAGAGGTGGGAAATGAGCTGAGGAGTGAAATTGCAAATCCAGTCCTCCACGGATTTGAGCGTGCCATCTATTTATATATAATTTTCTTTCATGAGCAGGCCAGAGAGGCTGGGACAATGTGCAATTAGTGATGTATGTTCTTTCACAGCTGTTTTGAGTGTTTTTTTAGTAGTTTCAGGTTGAATTTTGTATTTTATTAGTAGTTTCAGGTTGAATTTTAGCAGGTACAGTATGACTCAAATGCAGGAAAACGGGATAGGGAGCTACATACTGCTTCTTCAAGAACTTGACATATTAACAGATAGCATTTTCTAGTCTCTAATCTCATTCAGGCTAGTGCTCCAGGGTGTCAGACAAAGGCAAAGTTGAGGGTTAGAGGGTGGTCGCTGGAGTGTGTTTCTGTAACGATGTGGTGTCCAGCCTAAACAGGCCACACGATAAAGAGGTATTTCAAGAGCCACAGCTATTTATGACTGCTCATCATGAGCCGTGTCCATGAGGTACATGGTCTTCTTATCTCATGAATGTCTCTCTCTCTCTCTCTCTCTCTCTCTCTCTATCTCTCTCTCACACACACACACACAAACACACACTACACTGATATGCAAAAGGGCGAATAATGCTATTGAAATCAGCAGGGTGGCTAAAGAATGGCCAAAGGTGCCTCTGGGGAACTTCTGGTACCCCCCCCTCAGACAAACATGCAATCAATGCCTAAAGGATTAGGGCTTCCCAGAATCCTCGCTGAACGGGAATGATAAGAGGGAAAAATCAGTTAGCCCATGCGTTGGATGGTGACTTCCCGATGGCTGACCTCTCCCTGATGGCGACATAAGGGCTTTTCTGACAGGCACTTTGAAAGAGGAAAAGCCCACATCAGTGTCCATCAGAAGGTTCAATAATTGTCCACTGCAAGATTTGCTGATGTTTGTGAACAGTCCCTTGTTTGTTGAGGGGAAAAATCAGTTTAATCTGGTATGTAATTACAGATGCATTTAATTAAGTTATGCACTACAAAAATCCCATTACATTAAGAAATGAATTTGGGCATAGACAGGTATCGACATGAGATGTTAATTGCAGTTGAGTGTTTTTCAAAATGATGAGAGCACACCTGAGGAGAGAAAGAAACCAAAAATGAGGAGGGGCAGAAAATACCTCTAATTCCATTTGTTTTTAAATGATACTGTAGCCAAATGAAATGGGCAACCTCATTCAGACTCGCTAGAAGACAACACTTGTTATAGGGGATTTGCTTAGGCAATTGTGTCCAGCTGGATGTTTTTTTTTTTTTTTTTTGAAAAAAATCTAGTTTAAGATGACTTAATCCATGCACAACCTAAACATGGTCCATGTTCTGATGGGACTTATTTTCCTCTGTTTCCTCTTTTATCCAGACGTGCTTCGCTTTACTCTGGGTGCTGAGGATTACCTTTTTCGATGAGGGATTTTTCTGTTCCCTTTTGAAGATCTGTTTTATTTTGTAATTCTGGGAGTACTATCACCTCATTATTTGTTGGCCTTTGCCAAAAATTACTAAAAGCTCTGGAACAAAAATTTGAGGGAAAAACAAACAGTATTTTGAGTCCAATCTCTGCACATTATTTCTCTGTTCCAGATTTATGGCATTATTTACATTTTCAGGCTTTGAAAACATCTGGGTTGAAGAATTAAGATGCATGGAATGTGTCTAGACTAAGAAAAAAATCTACTTTGCTCAGTCTTAACTTAAATAGTTTTACTTTAGTTTTCCAATTACTGTGTTGTTGTGTCTCTGACCAGGGCCCATTTTCTGTCAGTAGACAGGGCACTTTCAAAGACAACGCTCTTGAGTAGAGAGCATGCTGTTAAGGATGAGGAGTGCATCGCAAAAGATAAGATACTCTTTATTGATCCTCCAAATCAGTCTTTCATCTTCACTATGGCTATGTGTGTGTGTGTGTGTGTGTGTGTGTGTGTGTGTGTGTGTGTGTGTGTGTGTGTGTGTGTGTGTGTGTGTGCACGCGTGCGTGTGCGCACATGTAATGTTGGCTCTGAGCATGTGTGTATGTGGTGTTTATATTTTCCAGGTTTGCTTTAAGAGTGCAGAATGTATGAAAGAGAGAGTGTGTGTTTTTGCATGTTTTCTGATCTCTTTATGTGTATGATGTCTGCTGTGTGCTGTGCATCGATCATGAGCAGTGGCCTTGAGGTCTCCCTGCTGGTTGCTGGGGAGGTGATGGAGGTGGTGGTGGAGGGGGTTTCACACATCTCTGATGAGCCTCGCTGATTGCCTTGCAGACGCCAGGAGCTTTTGTTCCCCAACCCCCACCTCCCCACCCATCTCCCTGTGTGTCATGCATCACACGCTCAGTGACGTCGCTCACACAACATACCCAGCCCCATCAATGCAAGCCTTCCGCAACCGCCCTCTCTTTGCATACAAATCGTCTCCGTCCAATAAATGCAATAAATAAAACCTACCCCCAGCCAAAATCCAGCTCAATTTCCCTCTGTAATCTGCCAGAATGGAAACAAGCCGGTAGATTAAAAACAGTCTGCAGGAACCCAACCTTTGCACCCCTCTACCACGGAGAGCTGTTTAAACGTATTGTAATTGAGTTGGGTGCCCTGCTGAGTCAATATTCACAACAGAGCATGCATGTTTGCAGACAACTCTTGACAAATAGCACGCGCTATTAAAAGGGATAACTCCCAGATTGGAGGTAAGCTTTCAGAGAGCATACTCTGAAACAGATAATCACAACTCCTTCCTTTAAGATGGTTTTTGTCAGCGGTGCTGGTGATCAGGTGTTGAGAAGACAAATGAACAGTAGTGTGTACACAACAAGCAGATTTCAACATTCAAGATTAAATTAACACATTAAAATAAAACATGAGTTTGAACTGTTTCACTATAAAATAAAAAATATTACAGAATTATATAACATGGCTATGAACATGGCTTGTGTCTTTACAGACACAAGCCATGTTCATAGTGCATTTATAAATAACGTCACATGTGTGTGTGTGTGTGTGTGGGGGGGTACTCCATGGTGATACTCCAAAATACTCTGGGTCTTTCATGTAGACACACAGTGGTTGTTCTAAAATCTTCAAACAGGAGAATCTTACTATGGTATTACACTCAGTGGAGGGCACGTCGCTGGGTGCGCTAACGTTAAGGTGTTTCACTGAGATACTGGCTCTTCAGAGAGCTGATAGGATGGGCCTGACAGACACATGATCACTTGAAAGACAGGAAAATGCCATTAAGAATCATTTCATGGGAGGAGAGAGAGAGCGAGGGAGGGATGGGGGGGTGAAGAGAGAGCGTCATGCTGCACTCCACTGCTCTTGTTATCCTTTCACCTCTGTGATTTGGCAAGGTCATGTTTAATTCTTACTCTCCCTCTCCCTTTCCCCCTTTCCTCCTTATCTTCCATCAGACCCCAACAACTCCCACCCCCCCCCCCATCCACCCACCCACCCATGCCAACCTCAGGTCTGGCTCTCAAGCTGCAACCCTCTCTCTCTCTCTCTCTCTCTCTCTCTCTCTCTCTCTCTCTCTCTCTCTCTCTCTCTCTCTCTCGCTCTCCTCCTCCCATCCCTCCTTTTGTTTTCTCTCGGATGGCCTTGTGCAAGGTCAGCAGACACGCTGTTTCACAGGGAGTCACAAGGGAGTCCAGTGTCCCTTCACACTCTGATGCCCCGTAGATACACGAAACACAACTCTGACACATAAACTTTGTCCTCTATCTTCTTCACTGTGTTTTTTTCTCTCTCCCTCTCTCTGAAACACATGCTTTCTTTCTCCTCTCTTTCACTCATCCTCTCTTTCTCTACATCATGCTGTCCTCTCTCTTCCTCGCTCAGTCTCTCATCTCTCTCTCTCCGCTAACACACACAAACACACTTTCTTTAACCTTTTTCTCCCATTCTTGTCTTTTTTTTTCTTTGCTGTTCCTCTCTTCCTCTCCCTCTTTCTCTGACTGTCTTGCTCTCTCTCTCTCTCTCTCTCTCTCACACACACACACACACACACACACTCTTTCTCTCAGTCTGTCTGCTCTAAAGTAAGATTTAGTGGCACGACCAGATGGGCTGATTGTGTGGCTGGCGTGTTTTTTTCAGGGCCATGCATCATGTCGCTGAACGCGCCGGGGCTGTCATCAGTGTTTATGGGTAAACATGTCGGCAGATTAGTTATGATGAAAGTCTAACTGGATGACAAATAGACTTGTGTCATCGAGTCTTAAAAAGACAAGGAAATGTGCCCACTTCACAAAGATCCAACAGAAAAGGCAGACAGAACTTTTCCAGGCCAGGGCTGATTAGGGTTTGACACAGTAGGGGTTTGGTCAAATGGAATGCAATCATGGGAATGTCAGGCCCTTTAAAACATTTGATGAAAGCTGGTTGCAGTGCTCGTTGTTAATTTGTCATGTATACAGGCAGCAATGGAGGGGAACCGTGCTTGGATGCCTTGTCCTTTTGTACGGCTCGTCAACGACATTGCGGCGCAGTTCTGCTGACAGAGCAGCTTCCATTTTTAGCAACCTTGGGAGATTTTCTTTTTGGGTCGGGGGTTCTGTGGGGAAATGTAGCTTTTGGGCTCAGAGGAAGCAATCACCTCACCTCTCTTGGCGCAATGCTCCTGTGGCCGCAAGGAAGGTGGTGACGACGAGAAGGTGTGCGCAGGGGGAATGCGTCAGGTGCTTGGCACCGGAAAGATAGGGACATATGTGGCTGCAGGAGGGGGGGCACCGAAAACGCCTTCCTGCCCCCGCAGAGGCCCCGACGACGATGTGCGGCCACGCTGGGTAGAGACGTCGTGCGGCGCTGACAGGATGTAAGAACAGCGAGGGGCACAGGGGTTAAATCGAAAAGCTGCACGCCCTCTACGCCATTCATGCCCCCCTCCTCCTCCTCCCTACACCATTACCAGTCTTACCGGGATGTCCAATGGGACGATGAGTTATATTAGACCCAAGAAGGGCGATTTTGTCGGGACAAGACATTCCTCCAGAGCAGGATGTTAACCCGGCCAGGCAAGTCCTCGCCTCATCTCAGTCCTTTCAACCCCCTCCTGATCTGCACACAGACCACGGGCAGCAGGACGAATAAACAGCCAATTCCTCCAATTTGGCTCCCCCGCCGTTCGCCAGGATGTCAGCGACAGATAGGAGATGACGTTTGTCCTGCAGACTTCTCAAGGACGAGAAAGGTTGAGGTGGAGGAAAAAAAGACGCATCTGATTTTTTCTGTCTCTCTCTCTCTCTCTCTCCCTGACAGATACAGGTCACAGGCAGCAGGTGACTGATGCCAAACTATGACACTGCGTTACCCACGGTAGCCTCAGAAGCTGCGCATCAAAAAACATCCGGACTCTTGTTCGCTTGTTTAACCACACTCCATTTGATGTTTCCTTTTTGAGATCCAGTGCAACATTTGGGGGGAGTGGAGGAGCATGAATGAGTACAGCGCACAAACGAGCCTCTCTGTCCATCAGGGGTCTTAATGGAGCGCCTGCCACGCGGCGGCAGGATGAAAGATAGCGCAGCGTAAACTTCTTAATCTCACCCAGGCCTAACTGACGCCGTAATCCCTTCAAAACTCCTGCTTAATTGGATTCTGGGAGAATTACTGTTGCGCGAGCGCGTGGCGGCGTGGAAAAAAAGAGTGGGAATTGTTGCAAGACGTGCACGTCGTGTGATCTCATTTTCCTACCCCCCCACCCTCCTCTTCCTCTCCTATCGGATTTAAGGCCTCGGATAGATCTGATCGATGTTTTGCGATGGATGAGGGAGGGCGTCCGTCCATCCACTTAACTCCCACTTGTGTCGCTCGCTCTCTCACATGCCATCCCCGATGTCCATCTAGCCACCGCAGACGCTATAGATTCGAGTGGATTTCTTGAGTGACATAAATCCACAACGAGGTATTATGCCAGTAGCCCATCTTCACCCCCACCACCAGTTAGCCCCCTCCAACCCCCCCGAGCCATCCCCCCCTAGATCCATCAGTCCCCACCTCTAACCTTATCAGTGGCTGGATTTCCCGACCGCGTCTCTTGTTTGAGATGCACGTGATGGGGGAAGGGAGAGGGCGCAGATGACGAGCTCACGGGAAGAGCAGCCATTATTCACCAGCTTGTACGTACGGAGCCATAACAAGGGCTGCTCTCTCTGATTCATTTAACCACTCAATTAGTGAGATAATAGGATGAAGGATGCAGACACAGAGAGAGAGAGAGAGAGAGAGAGAGAGAGAGAGAGAGAGAGAGAGGAGAGAGAGGTGGAGAGAGAGAAGGAGAGAGATACTGGGAGAAAGAGAAAGAAAGTAGATCGGAGGTTTTGCAGACAGGGAGAGATAATGTGAGAGAATGAGAAAGGGAGAGTAAGAGAGAAAGAAAGGATAAGTGAGAGAGAGAGAGAGAGAGAGTGAACAAAGGATGATGTCAAAAGAGAGAGAGCTCTCTACATCACTTTCTTCCACATATTTACAGTCTTAATGAACTTGTTAATGTCATTGTGACAACATTCATTATGATGAGGAAAAAAATAAAAAACCAAAAGCATAGACAGCCAAACAATGACGATTTACGCATTCAATACTATGAGGAACTCAAACAATACAAAAAAAACACTTAGAAAGAAAAAAGAACATCATATTAAAAACCAACTACAAACAATTGAAGAATCACTAAATACGAATACCTTCTGGGACAACTGGAACTCGCTAAACAAAAAGCCCCATGAAGAACCAGCCATACAAAATGGCAATACATGGAAAGATTATTTTGAAAATCTGTATAACAAAACAGATATGACCCATGAACAAATCCAAATAGTCGAAAAACTGACCAAAATGGAAGACACAATTTCTAAATACCAAAACCAACTAGATTACCTTATCACTGAAAAGGAACTGCTAGACAGACTGCACACCCTAAAACCAAAAAAAGCGAGTGGACCAGATGGAATTCTTAATGAAATGCTAAAACATGCTGATCACAGACTCAAAATGGCGATATTAAAACTCTTCAATTTTATTCTTAGTGTTGGTTATTTCCCTGACGTTTGGAATAAAGGACTCATATTTAAACGCCCATATTTAAGAGTGGAGACAAACTAGACCCAAACTAGATGTACCGCATAGCGGTACAAAATATGACCGCCGCTCAGTCCATCTTTAGGGGAAAGTCCGTAGGAGTCGATTGCCAAGTGTGCTCTGGAAATTCACAATTATGTCACCGTTTAAAAAAAAAGTCCAGTCCATACAACTTCATTTCAATTTCAAAAGAAATACTGGACTATGTTTTTTTTTTTTTAAACGGCTACGAAAATCAATAATTTCCAGAGCACACTTGGCAATCGACTCCTACGGACTTTCCCCAAAGATGGCAGCAAAGATGGCAACATTTCGGAAAGGTACTGGCTTGATGAAATTCATTCTGGACTCTCTATCCGACCACATAAAGACCTCGGGATACTTCGATTTGGCTTTAGGGACCCTCTACTCACTACCACGTAAGTGCAATGTTGTTTGGAACTGTAGAAGAGGTGCCCTTCTCACTTCCACGCTAACGAGCTTTGACCAAAAAACGGTAACATCGAACTTTCTCAAAACACATCCGAATGACATGATTTGGATGTCAACTCAACGTATGTACTCCCAATCATCCGTAAATTGATCTAAAGTGCATTTTACTCCGGATAATTCCTTTGGTGACTGCACGTCACAGCTATAGGCCTACCATTTAAACTTCGGATCTACACATTAATTCACATCAATACGAAAATAGAAACACTTTGACATCTGCATGTAAGCATTCCAAGTAGGTTATATACCACACAGAGACATAAATAATTGTAATTATTTTAAGATTAGATTGTTGAACCATGCAATAATTTTTCGCAGTGTCAAGAACACGTTTGAAGATAAGAAAGAAGTCGAGTAAGAAAGAGAGGAAATGTGTAGGCTTAGATTTTGATGCAGTAGGCTATAGACTAAACCACATGTTGCTTTCTCTGCTTTTTACCTCATAGGCCTAATAAAATATAGCCTTCACTTAGCAAAGATAATGTCAAACTATTCTGGCAACGTCTCGTTTAATAACTTGATTGCATTTTTGTCATCACATTATTATGACCATTAAATGTAGGCTATTTTGCACGCTAAAATCTGATTCATCACAGGTAAACACAATAAAGAATGGGAACGTAAGTTGGATTATGTATTCTAAGTTGTAATTCCTCTGTATGTCCTGTTGGTGACCTCAGTGAGAAGTACTGTTAAAGCGCTCTTAGCCGGTAACGAGTACTCTGGAGCACTCGTAGATCTAATGAGTGTTTTCAATGACAGCTCTTAAGCTACGATGGTTTCGGGAAACAGTCGGCAAATCTTAAGACGTTCGTAAGAGGCACTTTACGACGCTCTTAGGCTTAAGATGCTTTCGGGGATCTGGGCCCAGGTTGATGTGGGCCCTTGAGACCAACATACCATAAAAGATTCTTCATCCTCAGTGCCACGGTTAAGGTAGTTATTTAGGAAAAACTGCTTTTTTTGCGGTTCGGGGGGCCCAGCACGGGGGGGAGTGGCCCCCGGGGACGAAACAACATTTTTCCGTAAAAGTCTAGTGGGGCTACATACCCACCAAATTTCATGTGCCCCGGTGGTTTGGTGTCCCGGGTATCGTTGACCAAAAATTCAGGAAGTAGATGATGCTTCGCTAGCGGCGGTCATAATAATTACCGAGGCATCTGTGTAAGCAGTAATCTGGGGAAGGTTTTCTACAGCATCATGAACAAAAGAATCATGAACTTCCTTATCGAGCACAGTGTCCTAAGCAAAAGCCAAATTGGATTCCTACCAAATTATAGAACATCAGATCATATCTTCACATTACAAACCCTAATTGACAAACATATGAACCAAAACAAATCAAAAGTATTTGCCTGCTTTGTAGACTTTGAAAAAGCTTTCGATTTAATTTGGCATGAAGGTCTACTCTCGAAACTAATTGACAATGGTATTGGAGGCAAAACATACAGCATAATAAAAACAATGTATTCGAACAATAAATGCACAATTAAAATAAGCAAAATAAGCAAACCAGCTACTTCACTCAAGGGCGGGGCGTGAGGCAAGGCTGTCCACTCTCACCAACTCTCTTCAACATCTATATCAATGAATTGGCAAACCAACTAGAAAAATCAAAAGCACCTGGCCTCAGCCTTCATGATTCCGAAATCAAATTTCTTTTATTTGCAGATGATCTGGTTTTGCTATCTCCAACAGCAGAGGGCCTGCAGCAGAACCTAGATGTACTGCAAAAATTCTGCCAGACTTGGGCACTGGCTATTAACACCAAAAAAACTAAAGTATTAACATTCCAAAAGAAAACAAATTGTCAGGGAAACAAACACAACTTCACATTTGATAAACTAAAAATAGAACATGTCACAAATTATAGTTACCTTGGATTGAAAATCAGTTCTAACAGAAACTTCAGCTTGGCTGTGAGTGGTTTGAAAGAAAAAGCACGAAGGGCTTTCTATGCCATAAAAAAATCTATTAATATTGAAATACCAATCAGCATTTGGCTCAAAATATTCCAATCAGTTATTCAGCCCATTGCTCTATATGGCAGTGAAATGTGGGGTCCCCTAACAAACCACGATTTTGAAAAATGGGACAAAAATCCAATTGAAACTCTCCATGCAGAATTCTGCAGGAACATTCTAAAAATGCAGAAACAAACACCAACTAATGCATGCAGGGCAGAACTCGGCCAGTTCCCCCTCCTAAAAATGGAAAAGAGAGCCATCAAATTCTGGCAATCACTTCAAAGCCTTAAAGAGCCAAGGATTGAACATAGAAAAGAGTCCCCTCATCCAGTTGGTCCATAGGCTCCAGCAAGAAACAACCAATGGAACTAACATCACTATTCAGCCTCAGGACACTGAGGATATTTGGGGAGGGACACCTCTTGAAAGAATAAATACCAACCAAATTATCAACACCCAGAAAGAAAAATATCTCACATACTGGACAAAAATAACAGAAAAACAAAGTAAACTACAAAGTTATTTGACTCTTAACAGGGAATACCAATTAGCAAAATACTTGACAATTGTCAGAGAAAAACAATGTCTAGATACAGGCTTAGCAACCACAGTCTGGCAATAGAAACAGGCAGACGCAGACAAACCTGGTTGCCTAAAGAAAACAGACTTTGTGTGAACTGTGACAAAAAAGAAATTGAGTCAGAATTACACTTCCTCACTAGCTGCCCTAACTACAAAGAAATACGCTCCAACTTCTATCCAAAATTCAAATCTATATATCCAAAATTCTTTGAGATCGAAGATCACAAAAAAATTAGATATTTATTAGGAGAAGAGGAAGATTGTGGCAATACTAGCTGCACACTACATACACAACTGTGACAGAAAGAGGAAGAGTGACCACTGAGCAACGCGCCCACACACACACACACACACACACACACACACACACACACACACACACACACACACACACACACACACACACACAGTGTATTGATGAAGTGTACATGTTTGTAATGGTTGTATATGTTTGTTTGTTTACTTTTTTGTAATTATCACTATTCCTGTGAACGCTTTGGCAATGCATCATATGATTTGTCGTGCCAATAAAGCATATTTGAATTGAATTGAATTGAATTGAATTGAAAGATGGGGAGAGATTATGCATGACTGTCTCTCGTTCTCTCCCTCTCTCTCGCTTCCACACACTTTCTCTCTATCATTCTCTTTCTCCCACACGCTTTCTCTCTCTCCCCCTCTCTCTCACCCGCTCTCTTCCTCTCATGATCTTTCTGTCACAACCAAAACACTAAACACACAAACAAACAGTCCTTAATCAGGGGGAGGGAAAGCTTCCTGAGATGCCTCCTGTACAGTAAGTCTTGGCTGGAAATCACAGAACAATTGACTTGAGACATGTAATACACTAACCCAGAGGCTTATCTGCTGGCTTAGAGTGCATTAACTCACAGCCTCCCGATCCTGCGCCACACACACACACACACACTCTGCCTAATCCTCTCACATTAGTATGAAAAGTTAACACACACAGAGACCACCTTCACAGATACACAGTGATAGCATGCACACACATTCACACTGTGATGCACACATACACAGACACACACACACACACACAGCAAATACCCTCCAAAATACTCATCATTTAATCACTTCACCAGAGAAAGCATACAGACTACAAGCAAGCAACTGCCCAAGCTGCCCAAGCTCTGGACTTGTTTGCTCTGGTTTGACGTACTTCCTAAAAGTCCAGCTCCTGAGTTCTCTGAGTTTCTGATTGGTTGACAGCCAAGGCTCTGTAACACACTTCAGAGGGGAATATTTTCTGTAATGCTGCCCTTGCTGCTCAATGAGCCGGACGTACAGAGGTCCACAGGGACACTTGTCCACATTAGGAGCTATTTTTGAGCACATTTATGCTTTCAGAACACTTTCACAGTAAAAATACATTTTATAGTATTGCAGGCTATCTGTGATGTTATGTCATTGAGAAAATTAGGTTTTTGTTCAGATTGTATATGCAGGAGAATATGTCAGTGTTAAAAATGCTGTGTACAGGAGTGTTGAGTGGGTATTAATCTGTGAACTCCAGAGCTGAATGGCATCTCTGAATGCCAGTCATTGTTCAGTGAGCCTTCAGGGGGCACATCTGGTTTGGCGCAGCTGCTTGCTGGTGCTCTGCACACACACACACACACACACACACACACACACACACACACACACACACACACACACACACACACACACACACACACAGCAGCCCAGGGAGTGGAGGGAAAAGTAGCAGAACGGAGAATGAGAATATATGCATGAAAGGAAAATGAAGAATGAGAATATATGCATTGGAAAAGAGTACACTGTAATGTCACAATGACATTACCAGGTGTGTGTGTGTGTGTGTGTGTGTGTGTGTGTGTGTGTGTGTGTGTGTGTGTGTGTGTGCCCGTGTCGAGGGGAGGGACATGCCGACTGTGAGAGACACAAAGAGATGGAAAGAGAGAGAAAGAGAAGGAATGGGATGAAATGAAAAAAGAGAAGGAATGGGATCAAATGAAACAGAGAGAAAGAGAGAGAAAAAGATGTAGAAAAAGAGATGTAGAAAAAATGGAAGGAGACAGTGAGGGTCAAGAGGCACTCACGTCGATTTACACAGTGTAAAACCCGCCTCCTAATTTGCTAACATGTTTTTTTCTTTCTTTTTTTTTTTTTACAGGATTAATCTGTGAAACATGCCCTAGGCTTGTGACCGAGAGATTACAGGGGATGGTGCTCGCACGCTCAGGGCCAGGGGAGGGGATGAGCCGGCTGGTGGGTGGTGGGATGGTGTTGGTGTGTGTGTGTGGTGGGGGCAGGGGGTGTTTCTCGTCGGGTTCACAACTCTGTTCCCCCTGCTGAGTGTGAGTGGCTGGGGGCCAGGCAGCTCCATCTACCCCTGATGAGTTGCTCGTCACGACCAGGCTTAACGCCTCACCTGAGTTCAAAGGCTCAAGCTCGGCTTTCGATTGAGTTGGTCTGGAGTGTTTTGATAGTTTTGTGTGTGTGTGTTAGTGTGTGTGTGTGTGTGTATAGGAGCGAGTCACGCTTCTGGAACTTTTCCACTAGTTACATTTCACCAGGCAGGGATAATAACGCCTTGAGAGGATATAACCAGTACTATCTGTTCCTGTTATTTTTCACTTTATTGTATCTATCAATATGGTGTTCCAAACATCACCAGCCAGATAGAAAAACATCACAAAAATAGTTTCCAGTCCAAAGGCACACACATCAACCCCCCCACACACACACACACACACACACACACACACACACACATTTTGTGTTGGTTTGATGATATGAGCAGGTGGAAAACTGTTGGGTTGCACTGATTAAAGACAGCACTTCCACACCCTGGTCCAGGTGGCAATTGAGCTGCCAGTGCACTGCCAGTACACTGAGCAACCACACACACATATATTTCCAGCACGAAAGAAAATACTGATGGACTGCAAGCTTGTGTTACGTTTGGTCCATAATTATACATACAACAATAGTACATCCTTTGGTCTGTTTTTGGAGGTTTCAGATGTGTGAATGCCAGTGTAATTGTCTAAGTGTCTGTGTATATGTGTGTGTCTTTATCTTTATTTTTTTAATTTTTTTTTGTGGGTGCACAAGTGATAGTGGGGGCTGTAGCAGGAGGACTCCTGTGCTCTTGAACCTGGGAGAGTCTTGAGGAGAGAGGGATAGAGAGAGAGAGAGAGAGAGGGATGGAGAGAGTAAGAGCACCCATCTCCTGGGTCCTTTATAAGTCACAGCTTGTGTGGAGCACAGGTGGACAGAAGGCTCTTGTGAAAGCCTTGATCCCTCTGCTCTTCCAGGGACAAACTCCCCTCCCCATGCCCCCCTCACACACACACTACACTCACACACACACACACACACACACACACACACACCACCACCACACACACACACACCCACACACACACACACGCACGCACGCACACACACACACACACACACACACACACACACACAAAAAAAGTGAGTCTCGCAGCCAAAACACACAGACGACACTACACTCACACAAAATGCATGCACACACACACACACACACACACACACACACACACACACACACACAGGCGTTGAAGTAAGCATCCTAGGTGAGTGGGTATATTATATTCTTGCGACCACCACGCGTAACGTGTGCGCTACCTCACACTGGCTTCCGGGAAGAAGACTCCAGCGAAGAGCTCCAGCGAGAGGTCACTTACCTGTGGCTCTCGCTGACCCGGTATAGCTCTCGGCGCACCTCACGAATAGTCCAAGCGCTGGTTCGGTTGAAATGTTCAGTTTTGTGGTGTGGTGGTTTAAAATCCAAACAAACGGTAAATTGTCCAGGTTTGCCTGTTCACGGGCAAACTCTCTTCAAAGGGGAAACACAGGCCATGCTGCCTTTCTCAAAGGCCTAAACTAATTGTGAGCCCAGGCCCCCGGACAGGTGTTCCATTTAGCCTAATTAGCCACAGGTAATGACATCACTGAAGCTCCACCTGTAAGTCAGTGCTTGCCCTACCATGTGACCCTAACCTATCGTAACACACACACACACACACACACACACACACACACACACACACACACACACACACACACACACACACACACACACACACACACACACACGCACACACACAGTGAGTCTCGCAGCACTGCCTCAGGGGAGCCTCTTCCCACACACTTGCCCCAGACTGAGTGCCATGCCTTGACCGTCACCACCTCTACCCCTGGGGGATACATCCATCTCCATTTCTCTCCTGCTCCTTCCCTCCATCCTTCTCTCTCTATCTCTCTCTTGTTTTCTTGATGATCTTTAAGCCTTTTCTTTTGTTTTCATCTGTCAGTCAGTTACTCCTTTATTCCTGACCCATCTTTCTTCCTGTGACACATGCAATTTCATCCCCTGCTTCTCTCTCTCTCTCTCTTTTCACCATGATCTCTGTTCATCATCCGCTCATATTATCTTTGACACTCGCTGCGGTCATCAGAGATGTCCCTGGCACGCCAGAGCCAATGACAGCAGCTCAGACATGCCTGACCCCCGTGGATCCAGCTTAGTGGGACGCTGGCTATGATGTCATCCAGCCGCTCGGCCTCCAGAAGGCCGGCTCAGTGGACCCAGGCACCAGCCAGGGGGGATGCTGGGATGGGATGGGTTAGTGTTTGGGGAGCTGAGTAAATGTCAAGCCAACCCCCACCCACCCATACACACACACACACACACACACCGCTTGTCTCTGGTCTAATCTGATCAGCGCAGAGTCAGAGCCATCAGTCACATGCAGCCAGGGAATTACAGGTTGTTGTTCTAGCAGATTGGAGCCAACGTCATGTCCAGCTTGTGCAATGCTAGATTGAGTATGGTGTGTTGATGTGTGTGTGTGTGTGTGTGTGTGTGTGTCAGTGTCTGTGTCTGTGTGTCGGTGTCTGTGTGTATGTGTGAGTGATAGAGTGCGTGCGAACAAATGACAGTATGAATGAATGACAGAGTGAGAAAATGAGAAATGAGAAAACTGAGTAAGTGAATGCATGGACAAATGAAGAAGGAAGTCAATGACAAAGTGAATGAGAGCACATGACAGATAACAGCAAGAATGACTATAAGGGTTAAAAGACAGAATGGTGTTGGAATTAAGTGTGCAGTGTCAAGCTAGTGTGTGTTAGTGTCTCTTGTGTTACATTAGGGTGCAGTAAGTGTGTCTCAAAGAGGATGAAAGGAAACACAGTGAATGGGAGCACATGACTAAATATGCAGGGTGTCCAGTTCCACTGATGGGCTCTTTTCCTCAATTAGTGCACAGAAGCATTGACCAGAAGCATTGAAGTAACAATCCAGAAAAAACACGGTTACACTTTACTTGACATTATCAACTAGAGTGACATGACACCGTCATGAACGTGTCATAAACAAGTCATAAACGTTCATGACGTAACACTTCTGTTATTAAGTGACATTTGGTTTTTGTCATAACAAGTTAGGGTTAGGATTAGGATTAGGATTAGAGGATAGGATTAGGGTTAGGGTTCATGTGTCATGACAGTGTCATGTGTTCATGACAGTGTAATGTCACTCTTATGTCGATACTGTCAAGTAAAGTGTTACCAAAACTACATATCTTACACACAGCTAGTTTATGTGCAGTGAATACAACAACTGGAAACTGGTACGGCACTGATCTCTCAAAGTCAGCTTTTTACAAAAAAAAAAACATTTACCCAACATTCTACTGACAACATTCTGACTATCCAGTCATCATAAAGCATAGTGCCTCTTACATAGCATTTAGTGTACATGTATGATCAGTCATTTCAGCAGCTATAGTTTAGTCATGAAAGCGGACACTCAACCTGAGGTATTACAGGTGCTTACAGGAGTGTGTAATGGCGGTCAGTGATGAGAGCCCTTCGATGGAGCTCTGTGTTTGTGCTTGCTGGTGACGCATGAGGATGTGGTCCATCGGGCATCCTGTGATATCTAAACGCGCTCACGAGATCTCAGATAGCATATTGCTCAAGCGTTGCCTTGGCTGTCCATCTGATTCGCCTCGGCGATAGCCTTTATGGGTGTGTGAGAAAGGAAGAGGAGCAGAGGGAGAGAGAGAGAGAGAGAGGAGAAGAAAGATGGAGAGTGAAGTGTGTGACTGAAAGAGTGAGAGACAATTTGACAGAATAAGGGCGAGAGGGCGAGAGAGAGAGAGAGAGAGAGAGAGAGAGAGAGAGAGAGAGAGAGAGAGAGAGGAAAAGAGGGTAGGTCACAGGGACAAAATGAGATGGGGGGATGAATGGGGGCCAGAGAAATGAAGAGAGGTAGAAATGAAAAGAAACATAAAATATTTAGCCGTCTATTTTAAGGTGCAACACTTGTGTGATGCTGCGTGAATTTAGATCGAATACTCTAAACTGACGTGGGCTCAATGGCGTCCGTATTTTCCACAGAGACCTCGCTCACCCTCTCTCATACATGTAAACAGATTGCCCTTTCTCCAAAGCAGCATGACGAGACATCTTTCTCTCTCTTTTCTCTTTCTTTCATCTCACCCTCATCCCTCCCTCCTCTTCTCTCTCTCTCTCTCTCCCCTATCGGGTTTTTATAATGAAGGTCATAAGAGCCGCTATACTGCAAGTCACAGCTGGCTGAGTCTTCTTCTCTTTCTCTCACTTCCCCCCACCCCCTCTCCACACTGGGCACTGACACAAACAGCGAGAAGCTGCAACAGGCACACACACACACACACACACACACACACTGTACAACCCCCCCGCCCCCCTCCCCATGCATGTATACGCAAACACACATATACTCTCTGACTGATATTCATATTCATTCAAGACAATCATGTCTTGTACAAATCCATTTCACAGAACATAATAGTGCTTATGTAGGTAAGTGCTCAACGCCAGTCCATCCGGTGCTGTCAATCCAACCCATTATCACCATGCATCAGGAGGGGCTTGCCCAATGACTTATGTCCTTTTTCAGAAAAACTTCTCCTGTCGTGACTGATCGCTGCTGCCGATCAAGGAGCCAGTGGAGACATACACTCCTTGGAATATCTCAAACGATCAAGGTCACAGAGATGCACTGTTTGGGTGGGCTCACTGTTTGAATTGACTTCTGGTGTGTGTGTGTGTGTGTGTGTGTGTGTAGAGGGGAGCTGTTTATATTTAGAGGTAGTTGGAGTGAGTCTGTGCAAACAGAATTCCATACTGCTGTGCCAACCATGCCACTTCAGGGCACCCATGGCAAATGTCTACCCCTAATAAACACACACACACACACACACACACACAGAGAAAGATAGAGAGGGAGAGAGAAAGAGAGAGATGAAGGTTATCACAGGATAAAAAAGGGCAAATTCATTCCCTCAAACATACCAATGTGGAGCCCCTGTTATTACCCCCGCATTACAGGCATTTTGCTCATTTGACACAAATGACATTCAACACGAGCTGATACTGGCCTACCCTAACGAGTGAGTGGCATGCCATTATAATCTCCCTCTCTTTCCATCTCGCCATCCCTCTCTCTCTGTCACACACACATACACTCTCTTTCTCCCGCTCTCTCTTTATCTATCTGTCATTCCCAATCATCAGCTGCCTCTAAAAAATTACCTCACCCTTCTCAGTCGCTCCATGTGACAAAATGAGCGATGAACTGCGGGTGCAAATGTGCATGTGTGTGTAGGCTTGCAGGTATGTATGTGCTGTATGTATGTATGTGTGTGGTGTGTGTGTGTGTGTGTGTATGCATTGTGTTAGAATGTCTGTGCATTACGTTTGAATGTGTGTGCATAACAATGTGTATGACTGTGTGTGTGTGTGTGTGTGTGTGTGTATAATATATTGGGGGGCTTCTTCATTCCTTGATGGATCAGGTTTCGAGGAGGATTAAAACTGGCAGGTCATTTTGCAGGCCCAAGGCATAGCTGAACTCTCTCTGTGTCTCTCACAGCCTCTCCCTGTCCTTCCCCTCGTCTGCCACTGGCCTCCCACGCTATCAATTGTCCCCAAAGGTGTCTGAGGAATCCTGAACTGGCAGTGAACATCTTAAGGTCAGCAGCAACAAACAAGAACATGTATGCACTGCCAATGAAAAAAATATATAAATCACAATGATGTAAGGTAAATATATTGATCTTCATATATTATATTCATAAATATATTGACATCTGATATCGGATCTGATGCCTGAAAATCACTATAACTAAAAAAGAAATGTATACATAAAATGTATAATCTTACATCTATGTATTTATGTATGTGTGTATAGACAGATATATAGATAGAGAAACTTTTATTCAACTTTTTATTCATCAATAGTCATCAGCTGCTTTATTAACCTCCTGATTTCTACATTGAGTCTGCAGCACACAGGCAAAAGGCCAGCACACACACTGCTAATGAGAAATCAATGAGGAGCTTTTGGGATTTGACGGCTCTCTGGCATGTGCACTGCTGGACTGGTAGGGGGTGTTGGAGGCGGTGGGTGTTGTTGTTGTCAGGGGGTGGGCCTTGTTTCCCGGTAACTGTGGCAACGGGAGCAGCTGCGTCGAGCGAGCAAAGCGAGTGAGAGGACAAGCAGTGGGCTCTGATCCTGAGCGTGGGTGAAAAGTTTAATGGGCATCGCAGGCCGACAATTAGGGAGCCGTCAGTGGAACGACGCAGAACTGAGTAGAACCGGCTGGCAACCACGGGCTGAAAGAGCCGCTTTCTGCTGAGCTGACCCACTCCCCTACACAATAACAACGTCTCCTCACAGAAAAGGGTTAAAAGACTCCTGGCATGTAAGTGTCTTGAGTCGTGTTCCATCATCTTTCCCTATTCTAATTCCCCTCTCTCTCTTTTCCCCTTCAAGCTCACTAGTCTCTCACTCCACTCTACCTCTCTCTCTCTCTGTGTTGTTCTCTGTCTTTCTCTTTCCTCTCTCGCTGCCTCGTTTGACCGTCTCTGGTGTCGTGCCTTGGCTCTCTGACGGGAGAGCCGCTGTGTGCCAGGTCCCCACCAGGCTCCTCCCCTGCGCCTTGTCCGTCCCCATCTGCGGCCAGGCGGAGGGGCCGGAGCTCCGGGGCCGAGCGCAAGACAAGCCCCCATGGAGGAGGCTGACAAAGAGAGCCGCAGCCACCACGGGTCACTGGTAATGGCGCCAGTCAAAAAGCAAGCACTTTAATGCGCAACGCAAAGCAATTATATGCGCTGTGATGTGATGGGCTTGTCATGATTAATGATACACACGGTTTCATTACTGATTTCAGCCTTTTTCAAAAACCATTTGGCCCCAGTGTAAACGTATGCAAATGGACATTTATGTTAAATGTTGCAAATACTAATCTAGTATAGTAGAATTGTAGTATGACTCCCTGGTGATGTCTGAAAGTGTCCACTGTAGAGTGATATCCGGCCAGTTGGGTGAGTGGCCGTTAAAGAATCTCAGACGCGTAATGAGGGACCATCGGATCAATCATGTGTGCAAATCTGCTCAGATTCTTAGCCCCTCGTTGAGGCGTGGGGTGAAAGTGAAATAAGCCAGCCTGCTAAGAGTGAGGCTGCCCATGCCATTTATTTATGTATGTGCTGTTTGTATTTAGCTATAGTGCATCTGCTTGAGCATCTATTATTGTTCAATATTTTCCCACCACAGGCATTCGGTTCCCATGCTCCCACACACATAGTAAGAGAAATGTTATTTGGGACATTTATCGTACTGGCTGCTTTCGCTTGTTGCCCGGCCCATAGATCGATGCACAGTCATTAGATTTGCAAGCCCTGAGGTTATGCCGTATTTTTTCTTGTGTCTGTAGGCGACCGTATGGTTTTATTATTCAGACTTATTTGTTGTTTTTTTCAAAGCTTGCCCCCCTACACTGACAAAACACAAACATCAAACCGAGCAGCATCAAACAGTTTTAAAGGCTGTTATGCTTGTATCATATCCACTTTTCGAGATGCAAAATGTCCAATATTTCTGCTGCTGCAATTATTTCCACCTCCTCTTCCATTTATTCCAAACAACAACAAAAAAGGCAGTGCACACTAGCAGGGAACAGATTTGCCAACCAATTTGAGGTACTCAAAGAGAGCTCCAGGATAGATTCATTCATTATTCCCTTTCTCCCCCACCCCCCACACACACACACACACACACACACACACACACACACACACACACACACACAAACTCGTCAGACACTGACTTCAAAACTGCTGTGCTCAGTGCTCTCCCTGGCTCAAGGTGGCAGTCTGTCAATGAGAAGGTATGAAGGTATGTGTGTGTGTGTGTGTGTGTGTGTGTGTGTGTGTGTGTGTGTGTGTGTGTGTGTGTGTGTGTTGTGTGTGTGCAAATTTGACCAATATTCAAAGCTATGCTTTTGTGCCTATAAAGGAGAGAGTGGGTATTTAAAGAGGTGGAAAGCAGGACAGACACACACACACACACACACACATACACATACACACACACACACACACACACACACACACACACACACACACACACACACACACACACAGTCCAAATGCAAGCAAAACTGCACCAGATTGAACATGATGTGCATACATTATTAGTGCACTTATAACAATCACACATGGCTGAGCAGCAGGTTGGGGGGAAGAATTTATTCACTAATGCTCCGCAGCATGACTTTTCCAGCCTAGACGGCTAAGTTCAAAGCATTTGCAGAGGATAAACAACCCTTTGTATCGCCATAATATTCACAGTTTTCCTCCCGCAGGACAGTGTGGAAAAAGGACATTGTGGTGAGGGGCTGTAGAAAGAAGTGTGTGTGTATGTGTGTGGGGGGGTGGGGGTCGTAGAAAATGATGAATGCATCACATGCCACACGCTTGGTGTCGGCCATTAATACAATAACTCTAGGTCTAGGACCTTTTCTAGGTCATTTGTTTTGTAGGCAGGGATTGCAGATTCAACGGGTGAGTAGAGCGGAGGTGTAGACAGAGAGAGAAAAAGAAAGAAAGAGAGAGAGAGAGAGGGTAGAGAGATTGAGAGAGAGAGGGATGGAGTCCACCAGGCCTTGAATACCTGGATCAAGAGTCTCTGTGGATGATGTGAGTACAGTAAATCCTTATTATGTTGGTGTGGTGTTGGCGACCTGTAAATCAGAGGGTGTATTGGCCACTGTGTAGTGCCCAGGCCCTGGTCATTACACCCATGAATGACAGGTTGGCTCTGGGACAGGGGGCTTCTGCAGAGGCTAGATAAAGCCATAATTGTTAGGCCTCCATGACAGACACTGGAGGGGTTCCTGGGGACTGTAACTCAACCTTGTCCTCTCCAGCCCTGCTGGTCAAACTGAAACAAATGAACAGAGAGAGAGAGAGAGAGAGAGAGAGAGAGAAAGAGAGAGTCTTCAGAAATGCAAGGGCACTGACCGGAATAGCTGGCCTGTGTATTGTCGGAGCCACGTGCGCACCATACGCGCCCAACATATGGCATTTACTGCCCTGCTTTTCTATCACCTTTCCACCTTAATGCCAACGCTGGCCAAATCTGATGCAGTACAACAAGCTACATGAATAACACACACACACACAGGCACACAAATATACAGAAACACACACACACACACACACACACACACACACACACACACACACACACAGGCACGCACATACACACACTGCATTTCCAAACGATCTGATAAACTTCTAGGCTCTGAAATTGCATTTGGAATGCCAAGGTCCAGTGGCCATGTAGTGATATCATGAAGTGATGTCATCAAGACAGGATGCAAAAGTGGATGGGGCGATCAGATAAAGCGTTTAGCGGTGAATATGTGTGGCATCTTTTGAAAGCCAAACCCCCCGCCCCCTGGGGGCAGACGGGCCCATTAATCACGGGAGGGGGAGCATTAACCTGCCACGAGATGTGAAATCAAATCAGTAAAAAGCTGCAAATCAACCTGTCTGCCGGTGCATTCCACCGAGCGGAATATGGAAGGTCGTAACTCAAAACAACACAGTGAGCCAAACACTCGGGTCAGCCTCTTATGCCGCCACTCACCAATGCCCCCATCACTTTTGATGAACGAATAATAATGATTATGGCCAGCCACACATTCCAGGAGAGACAATCGAGACCATTTCTTTCAGGTGTATAATTTACAACTGCATGTGTGTGGGGATGCATTGTGTATGTGCGTGTGTGTGTGTGTGTGTGTGTGTGTGTGTGTGTGTGTTTGTTTGTGTGTGTTGGTGATGGTTGCAGAGGGGGAGCTGAAGTGATCTCATAAACAAAGACCTCCTGATTGTCTCCCATGGCTGACACTCTTGATTTGTCGTATTGTGCTCGATCAGTCAACTGTAGCCAAATCCATCACAGCTGTGCTAAACTGAAGCCACTGCTGCCGTGTGACTTACGACTGGGGGAGTCACTCTCTCTCTCTCTCTCTCTCTCTCCCCAATGGAAGCCAGTTTACATTTCAAAGCATTCCAGAAGAATAATATTTGGAGTCATGCAAAGGTTAAGTCTGTATTTCCTAAAGACATCTGCATTCGGAATGGGGCATCTATGTGTCAGGCTGTCCATCACCCATGTCAGAATAATGACCAGGAGCCAAAGACAGGAAACAGGAGAGAGAAAGAAAGAGTGAGGGAGGAAGTGGACGGTATTCAAGAGAGAAAGAGGGAAGGAAGAGAGGAGAGAGTTCAAGAGGAGAGAAGCACCACTGAGAATGCAAATGCTCTCATTATCTCTACAAAAATAACACAATACTGACGTATTTAGCATTTGAACGGCACCGCTGTGACATTCTCACTGGCAAATTACGCTTCAGAAATTACCTCAACGCTTTGCTGCTAGCTGTGCCACACGTCAAGCTTAGCCGACAGCTTGATGAAAAAGAACAGGCCAACAAAAACCTCCATCACAAGATTTTTGGGAGCAATCCGGCCTGAAAAAGCCCAGCTGCTTGACAGCGACAATCAATCAGTCTCAGGTCCTAACCGACGCAAACAACAATAAAGTTTTAGGTTTAATCAGGGAGGTCCTTTTTTACAAGCACTGGCTGGCAGCCCTGATGGGAAGTAAGGGGCGGTCACTTATTGACTCGGGCAGCGTGATGTCTCAAGGCTTCAGACTTTCCATTACCGTATGGTGGGGTGAGCCCTGCCCTTGCTGGACACCACCTTCCTCTCTGGGCACCCTGAGTCTTGGCCATTCATCAATCCAATCTCAGAAGGCACAAGGAAAACAAGACAGATATCTATTTTTCTTTTACTGAAGGTAATCTGCATTAAATTAGGCAAATGGCAATACTTTATGGTTGATAACAATGAAAATGTTTTCTACACCAAACCACTGATGGCAATCACAGTTTGGTGTCCTCACTACTATTCTATGGTCTCTCTCGTTTATCTTGGTGAATGACTGGGTGATGTCTCTTAGCAAACCCAATGACAAACTCAGGAGCCTCTACAATGAGCTGATGAAATTGTCACCTGAAGTTCACACCGATTCAAAATCCATTTACTTCCTTCAGTTAGAGTCAGGCTTTTATTAGTAGTTTGCAGAAAATCGCAAGTCACTGCTATTTTCATTTTTTTGCAAGGTTCCCTGTGCTTGAGTTGCATTTCTCATTAAAAATGCAATGCCAGCTTCACTTTACTGGAAAGTTGTTCAAAATGTCTTACAGGTTGAAGATCAAACTTTTGGATTTAGAGAAGTTGCAAATTCAGACTAGCAGTGAATAGGTGGAGGTGGAATGACATTGCAAACATGCTCTCTGAGATAAAAATTCAAACTCATTTCCATCACATCACATCACGACACACACACACACACACATACACACAGAGACCCATACACGCACACACACACATATACACACACACAGAGACCCATACACGCACACACACGCCATACACACACACACACACACACACACACTGACACACACATACACACAGAGACCCATACACGCACACACACGCCATACACACACACACAGAGACCCATACACGCACACACACACACACACACACACACACACACACACACACACAGACCCATACACGCACACACAGATAGATACACATACACATACACACACACACACACACGCTTGCAATTGACACACTGTCAGTCCTGAATAGATAAACATTTTGCACATTTTAAACCTGAACAGGTGTGCAGTCAAATAAAATTTGAGGTTCATTATTCCTCCGCATTCCCTCTAGCCTCAAACAGTCCTAAAACAAAGTGAATCGTGTTCCAAACTGTGGTAAGTGCCTGCAATAACCATAACTGCTGGATTGCCTCACAGGCATCTCACCATGACTGAAGAGATGCTACCTTCAGCTTACATATGAACTTAGATCAACTTAGATTATCACTTTTCAGCCCATTTCGGTCTTATGGTCTTGCCGGTCTGCACTGCATAACTCATTGTTCAGGGCACCCATTTCATGTCTGCTGCAAAAGAGTCCTGTTGGCCTGTCCACTAGAACCCCCTCAGTCTGCATCCACTTGAAATCTTTTCCCCTTGGTGGCTTGACATCAAGTTCATGTCCACAATACTGGCCTACAAAGCAGCCCCAGGAACTACTTGAACTCCCTTATCCAAGGTCAAACCTTGTTAATGAACAGAGTTGTCTGGCTTGGTGTTGCCATCATCATAGTGTGTTTTTCAGTCTAGACTCCTTGCTTCTGTGGCACCTCAATTGGGACACTTGTCTGTGCTTTGAATGTGATTCTCCTGGATCAGCTACTTGACCATGTTGTATTTGTTTGTAAATGAGTCACTTTGGATGAAAATGTGCAGATACACAAATAATAAAAGAGTAGAAAGTAAAAAGAGTATAAATTCAGGAACTGTTAATGAGCACAGCATGTTGTGGTCCTGATATGACTGTGTATCATACAGATATTTAATGAGCACAGCATGTTGTGGTCCTGATATGACTGTGTATCATACAGATATTTAATGAGCACAGCATGTTGTGGTCCTGATATGACTGTGTGTATCATACAGATATTCAGGCTCAGATGGGGGCAGATTAATGTTTTGTGAAACATTTGCAAAGAAATCTGAGACTGAGAGAGAAGGAAGAAAAGGTATTTGAGAGAGAGGGAGGGAGGGAGGGAGGGAGAAATAGTCGTGAGAAGCAATCATGGGGTAAATATGTCCATTTCTGACTCGGGTAATTATCTTTGCTTAATTATCAGGTGCAAGCGCGGTGATTCACAGCCTGTGAAAGTGATCAATTAACGAGCTGAAATCAGATTGCACCGAGGCAAGATGAGACAGGACCTTCACTGAGCTAAACACACCCCGGCAACGCTGCTTAGGATGCAGCACAGCACAACACACACACAGCGCTGTGGCAAAATGCTACCAATCATGTGAGACAAGTCACAGACCATGTCATTCAGTTATATCAACATCAAGGTATGAAATATGCTTATGAATTCTTAGGAAAAAGGCTTGGCTGCCGCACATAATCGACTTTAATCTGTTTTAAATTAATTAGGGATATTTCTGGGTCGATCTCGAAAATGAGCTTTTCACTCCCAGACACACATTAATTCCCAAATTCTCTCGTGTGTCACCAAGTGACGCCAAACCTCCCTATGCAAAAAAAAAAAAAAAAGGATGACTTGAAACACTCATTAAACTCCCGCGACCCGAATGACACCTCATAATTTAATGACACAAACAAAGCAAGCAAAAACAACAACGACAATGACAACGACAACAACAACAACAACAACAACAACAACAACAACAACAACAACAACACGTTTGAAGATAAAACAAACGAGTGTGGCAAGGATTTCAACACAACAACAAAAAAACAAACCCCATCTGGAGGGCATGCTGTTGCGTGGCAGAGTAGCATGGCACGGTGCGGGCGCTGTGTGGCGTCGCCATGTGTGGAAAACAGATTGAGCCGGGCAACGGGGGATACGGGAGGCCGGAACGACTGAGGAGTTAAGCTGCCTCCGACCGGGCCGGCCTTTTTAATTAGATCAGCAGAAAGGCCACACCGAGACTGGTCCCTACACACTCGCTCACACACGCTCACAGACTCGTCAGCAGCTCAGAGACGTAAGCAGGGGTCAAAGTGTGTGTGTGTGTGTGTGTGTGTGTGTGTGTGTGTGTGTGTGTGTGTGTGTGGTTTACAGAAATGGAGAAAGAGTTGCGCTCCCCATGTCATTTTGTAAATGTTCGTAAAGCCCTACAGGATCACTGGTTTGTGTGTAAATGTGTGTGTGTGTCTATTTGTGTTTCTCTCTCTCTGCGCTCCTCAGATCATTAAATTTAGTAAATGTTTGTCGAGCCCTACAGGATCACTGGGGGCATCCAATTAGGTCCAGCTCAGCTGAGCTTGAATCTTTATGGAATACTAAACCACTGCCTTAAAACAAACAAATAAAAAAACGAAAACAAGAAACAATTTAGCCTCATTCACATCAAGCAAAAGACTCACTACGCATTTTCAATCCCCAGGGTACCAGACAAAATTGATCAATATGGACATTACAGATGATATGCTTAATTGCTCTCTGCCACATCTATAAAATGTCCACTCAGGCATGAGGGTGGGCTGCTGAAATTGAACCTGTCCCAACTGTGGTCAAAAGTGGCCCTTCACACAGTGTGAAAAGACTCTGGGCTTGTTTCTCAGCCTTGGTCCAGGGGACTTCCTCCTCTTTCTTTGTCCTTGAGAGCACCACGCTTGGATTAACTCCAGCTTCTCACACTGCAGAACTAACCTTTTTCACACTCTGCTGTCGTCCTCTCCTTTCTCCCACCCCCAACCCCCCAACCCCCCTCGCAGATTTACACTCAGTCCGGTCAGCTGGTCAGGCCGCCGGTCACTGCCCACAAGGCAGAGGCAGCGAGCTGCTAAGTGATGTCCGTCGTCAGCCACACAAGCAGCGTCCCCTCAGGAGGAGACACCAGGCTGACACCAATTTGCCGGTGAGCGGTTACCAGATTTGGAGAAGTAACTGTCCTGTCGATGTACTTTCCAATCAGAGAGACCCAAGAGAGAGAGAGAGAGAGAGAGAGAGAGTGTGTGTGAGTGAAAGAGAGGGAGGATTGGGGGGGCAGGGGGGTTACTCAATCATTTAAAACATCCAAATGTTATAAACTGGGAACAGGGCTAGGCATTTGACTGATCAGAGGGGCCAGCCGGCCTGTGAGTGGTGGAGAGCGCGATACAGGTCTTGTTAGCAGATGGGCCAGGAGTAATTGGACGTGCAACCCGATCAATGACTGAGTCGTTGAGGTGAAAACTGAGTAGAGACCTGAATGATCAAACAAATATAATCACACACACAGACAGAAAAAAGTTTCATGACACCACAGCAAAAGCACAGACAGACAGACAGACAGACAGACAGACAGACGGACAGACAGAGAGAAGGATATTTCTGCTAACAAACACAACCGACTCGGCATCCCCAGAAGAACATATTAGCAGAGTGGACATCTGAGGAGTGTGCCTTTTGAAGGGTTTAGCAATCTCTCTGAAGGCACTCATTGAATTCAGCTTGATCCAGTCGATGCAAGAAACACACGGCCTTCAGGAGGCACGAGGCTCCTGCTGTGGGTTTGCCTGTACTCTTTCATGTATTCTCTCTGTCTGTCCATCCATCAATCTTCATCATTTAAAAAAAATATATCATGAAATGTGAAGAAAAAACATGTGAAACAAAAAATAAATAAAATTAACAAGTTTCACAGAACAAGTTGTCAGTTGGAGGTAGAGACAAAGTCAACGTAAATGAGGGTGAATGAATAAAACATCCAGAAACTTCCAGCGTGAACCAAACCCCACATTGGCGCCTCAGAGGGTATCATTAAAACATGCTTTTCTACAACCCGTCTTCAAATAAAGATAAAAATGAAATCAGGGATTTGTTAAATATCACACGCCTGCCTCCATATGCAATGTTCTGCAGCCAAACGATACGAGTGATTAATTAACAGTTCTGGAGCCTGTTCCAATGATTACAGACGTTTCCTCAAGGCGATGATGGGGGTTGGGGGGGATTCAACTTGATAATTTACCCTCTCCAAAAAGGCAAAAACAAATGAAAAATGTGCAAACTTAATGGAGGAGACATAATTGAAATTCTACCAGGGCCGGGTAGGAAATCTGATTATTGAGTCTGCTGAGAAAACTGCACCAGTACACCCTGCGTGTTTGCGCCAGATGCTGCTCATCCATCTGTAATGCGAGCCCTCCACAACGACCAGGGTTTGAAAGGAAACAGGGCAAACGTCTGGTTCTAAAGGAGGATCACGACCTGTGTAGTTTACTCTGCTGTAAATAAAAAACAATGTGTGCACACACACATACTCACGCATACACCACACGCACACACATAAATACCCTGGTCTGACAGTGAGTGCATCAAACAAGGAGTCATGCTCAAGAAAAGGTACACACATGTACACACGCACACGCATACACACTAGCTTCGGGCGTCAGTGACTGTCACTGCTGGTGATAATTGCAGCTAATGTAACACCGCCTCATAGGCACTGATGTGCATCTTTAATTAGCTGCCTACCAGACAGTGGC
Source organism: Alosa alosa (assembly GCF_017589495.1). Taxonomy (NCBI): domain Eukaryota; kingdom Metazoa; phylum Chordata; class Actinopteri; order Clupeiformes; family Clupeidae; genus Alosa; species Alosa alosa. The sequence continues at coordinate 21,834,266 of NC_063204.1, forward strand.
AGTCAGCCTGTACCTGTGCTTGCTCTTTGTCTCATTGCTCACTCATGGCTTCCTCCCTCTCTCTTATTCTCTCTCTCCCTCCCTCTCTCCCTTCTTCCCTCTCTTCCTCCCTACACCACCGACTCTCATTTCTCATTCATGTCAACAGTACTTTTCTCAGCTCAATCAATGGTGGACACAGCAGGCCCTCCATGGGGTCACCCTGACTCAGGGAAGATGCTGCACATGTGGAGCCACACAAAGCACAAAACTGAGTTGTGTGTAGTTCTTGGATGTACAGTATGCTACTGTAATATACACACTGTATGTATATGAACATATCTACAGGTACACATGGTGGAAATGGATGTAGGAATGACTGATATTCTAACAATTTGCAATAGTCTTGTGAAAGTGATATTAAAAGTAATGGTGCACACTCACAGAGAGCTGTGCAAAAGGAAATGGTGCTATTGGACTGCATGTGTGTGGTTTGTAGAAAGCAAGCCAACACTATTAGCCTTGGTTCCTATCATGACTCAGTAACACAATTTCAAGCATTCATCTCCAGACATGTGCCCTCCTCCTCCAAAAGTGCAGTCTCATCTGGCCCTGTGAGTGCAGGTCCAGAGTAAATAGTTTTTCGCCCGACTCCTGCTGCTTCCCAATGGTGTCTCATACATCAGCTGCTTCGGCTGTCTCGCTGGGATTGCTCATTTGTCTGCGTGATGGGTGGAGTGAGTGAGAGAGTGAGGCGGTCGGGAGGAGGGCGGTGCAGGGCTCCCGTGTCATGGCTCTCGTTCTCTGTCTGGCTGGCCTGACAATGTCAAGGCTATGGGGTGGGGTGGGGTTGGGTGGAGAGGCATGGTGGAGTGTTTGACCCTCGGGCTCTGGAGTTGTTTCACGTGTCTCGCTGAGTCAATCTGCACAGCTGAGACCTCTACCGTATCGAAGAGGCTAAATGAAACACACACACACACACACACACACACACAATCTTTGTCTGTTTTAAGTACATATACATGCTGTCCTCCACCATGTGTCTTTCTCTCAACCACACACACACACTCACTCATGCCCAGCATCCCTTGTCCTCATTCTTGTCAACAATCCATCAAATACTGTCAAACAGTCGCGAGCGTGCGCACACACACACACACACACACACACACACACACACACACACACACACACACACACACACACACACACACACACAGTGCCTACAGAAGACCAGAGGCTGTTTATGTCTCAGTGTCAGTGTTCTGTCTGCTGTGAGAACTGCCTTGTGGACAACACACACACACACACACACACACACACACACACTTCCTCTGCCCGTGTCTGCACAGCATCAAGACGTCCTTTTTCTCCTTCTCTCGTGCCTTTTTTTACAGGCCTGTCATGACTGATGTATGACTTTGCATGCATGTACATATCTCTGTGTATCTGCAGTGTGTATTATGCAAGGGTGTTTTCGCTGTCTTTGCAAGCTGTGTCCGGGAGGAAGTACGGTATACCTGTATGCATCTGTGATGCTTTTTTTGTCTTTCGCTTTGGCTTGACAAGAACAACATAAATGTTGTGTTTGTGACAGCTTGTGTTTGTGTGTGTTATATCAATGGGACATCAGAATGTATGCATACAGTATATCTGTATGTACTTGCATAGCAGTATGTGTGTATGTGTGTGAGTCTGTGCTTGTGTGTGTGTGTGTGTTTATCTGTATGTTTGTATGTCAGTGTGTTTGTATGTGTGTGTGTGTGTGGTGTGTGTGTGTGTGTGTGTGTGCGTGTACAGTATGTGTGTGTGTGTGTGTGTGTGTGTGTGTGTGTGTGTGTGTGTGTGTGTGTGTGTGTGTGTGTGTGCCTGTGTGAGAGAGAGCGCACACATGTTATTTTCTCTCATGGCATAGCTGCCGAGTGCCGGAGATGCTACACAGTTGACAGGGTTAAGCCAAGGTCAGGTGTGGCTTAGGCATCACATCAGACTGGCGTCTCATCCCACCTATTCCCATTAACCCTCAGGGTTTCCATCAAACCATCCTCCAAACACACACAAACACACACACACACACACACACACACACACACACACACACACACACACACACACACACACGACACGCACATGCACACAATCTTTTTTTCCTCACACATACAATCTTTCTTTTGTTCTTTCCTTCTCAACACAGACTGACTGGACAATGGAGATAATGGATGGAAAATATTCCTATGTAAAAATAAAAGTTGCACACAATTTTCCAACTATGGCAGGAACATAACTCAACACTGATTCCAAGATTTCAGCACTGTCCATTTATTTTAAATGGAGGGAATTCAGAATTAGATGCTTTTCCCCATAACAATCATACATAGTGGCTTTGCTTTGCACATACTATGTGTGATGAAGGTTAGTCTGATCACCAACAAACATTGGCTGAGGTGGGTATCACTGGGTGCATCACTGTATATCACCTTGAGATCTCAAAATGGCCAACACACCGTCCACATTCGTCCGATACGGCTGCGGAGCAAAATGAGTTCGGGGTCTCCAGCATATCCAAATTGCTCCACTTCTGAGACATTGATACGATGGGCGAATGTGGACGGGAGGGTGAATCGTAGCAGACATGGTAACTATAATATAGATGAGTTGTTTGCAATATTGAAACAACCTGTATGTAAATCCAAACAGTTCTGTAACACTGCCTATGTACGCCAGTTTAAATCATATAAATCCTCTGACACAATAAGCAACTTGCTAAGACAATAAGCAAGGTGGTTCACTGAGTAGGCCTATTGTGTAAATATATTGTTGAAGTAGGTCTACTCTTTTTTTTTTTTTTAGCTAAGTGGTCCGTCAGTTTTTTTTTATTGGTTAAGTGGTCCTTGGTCTGAAAAAGTTTGAGAAACACTGGTGTAGACGTACTGTAGCCTTAGCCACAGGCAAATGTGCTAAAGAGTGTTTACCTCACAGATCTCCTCTACAAGTTTTGGAGGTAAAAGGAAAAGGGTCAATGCAGGTTTGAGCTCAGACTCGAGCCGAGACAAATCCCATCAGTTACGTTTACAGCCGTGGCTTGTAAGGCAGCTTTAGGGTGAGAATGGGACAAAGCAGAGAGAATTCTCCACTGATGGGATTCATCGGCCTTACGTTTTTTTTTGTATTCATCCCCTTTCGTGTCTGTCTGCACAAAGCCAAAGGTACGCTGGCTGGGTTTGCCTCAGATGGGGCCACTGAGCTTAAAGGGTGTGTGTGTGTGTGTGTGTGTGTGTGTGTGTGTGTGTGTGTGTGTGTGTGTGTGTGTGTGTGTGTGTGTGGGTGGGGGGGGTCTGCTGGATTAGCTGCTGCAGCGGCGGTGGAGAGTCGAGAGTCGGGTAAAGCCCCCAGCTTGGTGGATCTTACCTCTGTGACGTCTTCTTGTATTTCCTCCTGGGCGAGAGAGAGAGAGACAAAGAAAGAGAGAAAATGGAGCATGAATATGCTGAAGAGGATGATTCCATCTTTTAAGACACAGATTGCATTTGACACAGATTAACTTGCATAATTCCACAGTGCTGAGTCTGAGGCAGAGGTGATGTTGTTAAAGCTCAAAAGTGAATGACCTGCGTTATCACAGCGGATATCGCAAGATTCTCAGATAGAGTCTGATCTTCCTGTGAGGGGTTGACTGGGACTAAGGACCTTCCCCTCCCTTCACTTAAGTTATGGGGTACACTGGGCTACGAAGCTCATGATAAGAGTGCAGGCTAAATACCAGAGAGAGAGAGAGAGACAGAGAGAGAGAACGACAGAGTGTGAGAGAGAGAGAGAGAGAGAGAGGGAGAGAAAGAGGGGAAAACATAAAAGGATCTATGCTGCAGTGATGGATGCTTTTGTGGCATGGCTCAAGATTGAGTTATCAACATTCCTGGGAGAGCCATGGATTGGTGAAATGGCTCCCAGCTTCAAAAGCTTTAAGCTGGCTCTGGAACTGTCTCTTCATGCATGTCTGCATTTTCACTCAACTAGGGCCGAGACAATCGGAGCAATCACTTAGTCTTAACTATCATTGTGCATCTTTACTTCACCCTCTAAATGCTATTTAATCACCTATGGTGGAGCATGGAGGTAATCGTGCCCTGTAGGAGGCATTCAGGCTTGTAATTGGAGATACATGAAAGCAGTGCATGATCTAACCAAGCGATTTATCTTTTGCTATGCACATAAATAAGTCCATACGTGCAGTATCCTGCATGCTTATTGCATCTACAACTATGAGATTACAATATTGCAAAACGTATTTGAACAAGCCTTCATTCAACATTTAAATTCACCAGATGGACACATGACAAAGCCGCCCAAATCTCTTATCGACAAGAGCTTATTTATTTGTCCCCACCCCCCCTGTCATCTCTGTGACCATGGCTGGACATGATGATGCCAGTGGAGAGGCTGTAATCCTGGCATGAGCGGCATCTCATTTAGTCCCTGCTATGGTCTCCCCTGGGTTTGGCCTAGCACGGACGCTATCTGATCATATAGAATACATACTGTAATGCACATTAAATATGGATTCAACTGTTGCATAATCTTAAAACAATGTTATATAATGCAATGGTGGCCCGACAGCTACGATGGTAGCAAAATGGCAGGCAAATCTGTTATGAAATGTATATGACATTTGTGACAAGTCTAAGTCTGCTGAAAGCTTTTTACAAGTTGTATGTTTTCAGTGAGAGAGGGAAACTGGCGCTGGTCTTGTAACTGCTGTGAACTCTAAGTGTGCGACGAGGGGGTACGCAAAACCCATGACGGGATGGGAAAAGTAAGACAAAACTTTTCCGTCTCCTTCTTTCTCTCTTCTCTCCTCTCTCTCTCTTTCTCTCTTTCCCCCTCTCTCTTGTCTACCTCTCATTTCCGGCGCGGGTGACATCACGGCCCCTGGGTGGCCCTGAGGGGGTGAGTCATGGCTGCGGCGGCGGAGGCAGCAGCCGGGCCCCGTGAGGACAGAGAGACACAGAGAGAGAGAGAGAGAGAGAGAGGTGCTCGCTCTAATTTATACCAGAGCGCTGGCTGATTAGATCCCTTTATTCATCAGCGCAGGGGCGTCTGATTGAGTGGAGACGCCGCCACAGACACAGCCACCACCTCACTTGTCTGCCGCCCAGCGCAACTTGTGTGTCCGCCCAGTGCATGTGTGTGTGTGTCACCGCCCTCTGTCTCTGTCGTTCTTATTAGTTTTTATTCTTTCACTCCTTTCATTATGTTTAATCGCTCTCATTTTCCTCCCTCATTTGTTCCATCCTTTTGATCTCACTTCTTTACTCACACTCTCTATCTCTCTCTCTCTTTCTCTCTCTCCCTTGCATCGTTTTCTCTCACCTGCTTTCCCTCATTCCCCTCTCCCTGCTCTCCGCCTCCCTCACTCTCTTCACTTCATCACTCCATTTCAGTTTCCGCTCACAGGTTATGAGCTCAGAGGTGTTCCCGGGACCCCGACGGTCCTTGTGACCTTTGACCCCTCCCGCTCCCCATCCCTTCCTGTCTCCTGTCTCTTGCAGCACTGGCCTTAGGTTCCCTCTGCTGAGTCGCTGTGAGGTGGTGTGATCTGGTCTCCCTTGGAAACGGCCGCCATCCATCAAACCCCACTCCCAATGACGACGATGACGACGGGTGACCTCGCCGCGTCAGTGACGTGCTGGAGCCCGTTAGATGATGTGTGTCCATTACCAGTGGTGCATAAATCACACGGTGCACACACACACACACACAGATATACATGCACACACATTCATACAGTACATACACACACCCACACACTCACTCACATACACACACACACACACTTCCACACATACATATACACACACTTCCACACACACACTCTCTCTCTCTCTCTCTCTCTCTCTCTCTCTCTCTCTTCTTGGCCTAGCCTTAAGATACACAGCATCATGCCCATACCTCTAATGGCTCAATCACAGGCAGACCAGCCTTAAACTTTTAATGGTCCAATCTCGTTCCTCCCACAGACCCTGGCTGTCAACAACAAACTCATTTGTCTGCTTTGGCGAAAGGCCCCATAAAGCTGTTAATAGCCTTCATGAAAAAAAAGAAAAAATTCAAGGGGCAGAAATGAAGGGGGTGTAAACACAGGCCAGGGCACGAGTCTGTATCTCCTAATCCAAACACAGACACACACACACACATCTTGCATGCAAACACACACACACACACACACACACACACACATCTTGCACGCCCAAATGCCCCTCCTGGCTCCATCTCCTTGCTCAACAAATGCAAGGACAGAAAAGCAATTTGCAGGAGCCCGAGCCAGATGATGATGCCTCATTTCTGGCGGCGGCGTCCATGCTCACTGTCTCCCGTCTCCTCAAGAGTGTTGTTGTGCCGCACCGTCGACAACAAGAGACCTGACAAACAACAACGGCGCCGTGCCACGCGCCCGCCTGATTCTGATTTTGATTCACCGGCGTCAGGGGACCGCGAGACAAATCCTCTGCCACCACCGAAGCACACGGGATGATCCGGTTAGTCTATCTCTGCGTCTGAGGACCAGAGCCAACCCCCCTCATCTGCCCTCCATCCCCTCCAACTTCCTCCTCCACCCTACTCCTTTGGGAGATGTCTTCAGTCATAAGCAGGGATTAGCAGCTGCGTCGCGACGCAAGCGATGTGATATTGGACACAGGGATGGCAGCCAGATCATAGCCGACTCTTGTCACGACACACACACACACACACACACACACACACACACACACCCCTGGCACAGCAGCTCGCCACAGCCATTTCTTTTATTCGGCCTAAAATCTGTGACACTGAGACACACGCATGCACGTTAGCATACTGATTGATTTGCTCCACGATCAATATATCGGGTCAAATATATGAAGTACACACGGACAGACAAATGACAAACACACACACACACACACACACGCACACAAACTCACAGACACACCGATACCATATCAACAGAAAACACATGCATTTATCCCACTATATTTACTCAATAGCCTAACTGTGCATGTCTGTCCTCTGCCTCCAGGAGGCTTTGTTGTTGATCAGTAACGACTGCAAGTGTTCTGGGAAGTGGGGATGCTGTTTATTCTCAATGTCACACCTTTGCGAGCGATAACAGTCAGAGGACAGTGATCCCGGCGTTAACGGTCTGATGGAGGACGAGAACTCGAGTGTGAGAATAATGTGCGGTTTTCTTATGCCGAGTGACCCTGAGCACAGTGGACAGGGCTGCTTACTGAACCTTTAACCTTGGTGCTTGAGCCACTGTTAGTGTTTATATACCAGAGCACATCTTGCTCTTTCAAACTGAGTGGTCAGACAATGGATCTGTGTGCGATGTGGGTGTGTGAGTGTGAATTTATTTGTATATCTTTGAGTGTTTTTTTTTTGTCCGTGTGTTCTTGTGTTTACAGCCTGTGCTCTCTCTCTCTCTCTCTCTCTCTCTCTCTCTATCTATCTATCTATCACTCTCTCTTCCCTGTTTGCTCTTTTTCTGCTACATTAAGCTTATTGGTGTATGAACTTTACCTCTCGATTACTAGACAAGACCATGCAGCAATATCCATCTGAGCCTTCACTGCACAGAGCTCAGTGTTTGTTTGGAGAAAAAATAAGAGCTGTTTTTGCTCCCTGCGGCTTGCAAAAACTCCTGCACAATAAATGCTAATGTTGCGAGCATTTAAAATTCATATGGACAGTGCCAACTCATACCTTCAGGCAGGTACAGTACATTGCATGACCAGATAAGGATGGTGCTTCAAGTTTACTCATAAATCGGCTTGTTTTTACTATTCTGAAAATTATATTCAGTTACACTAAATGCCTCATTACGACCGGCTACACTTAGGGACTAATGTGATTTCATTCCACATATTTGAACAGTTATTTTTGAATAGTGACAGCACACAGCCTTGCATGAGTAGTGTATTTAAAAGAAAAATATTAAAGTACTACTATGTGTACTACTGCATACTACTGTATGTAGATATATTTGGAAGTTCAAACATGTTCACACTATCAAATGTATGCAAGTCAGCAAACAACAACAACATAACAACAACCCAAACAAATGACAAATAAACAAATAAACAAAAAACAAAAGATTAAGAGGATAAAGAGATGGTACTTACAGTCCGCGCAATCTTAGCCAGATCTTCTCAATCTGATCCGGCTGCAGATACTTCAGCGAGTTGTTCTCGAAATCCTCGATCTCCTTGGTGGGCGATTCCATGTCGAAGTAGTCAACCAGGCAAAACGACATGAGGTTTGGTCAGAGAAGATGCAAGGCAAGGACGGGAGTGTGAGGGAGGAGGAGGGGGGCACAGGGGGCTTTTAGAGAAGGGGGGCACAAGATCCGTCGGCAGGACGAGAGTCCGTGTGCTCCGCACCGCACGGTGAGGCGCAGGGCAGCGCGGGAGAGAGGGGAAGTTTTGTGTGTTTTTTTCTGTGTGAGAGCGGGCTGCAGCCCCCACGCTCAGCTCCCCGGCTCAGTCTGTCAGGGAGACAGCTGGAGCGCGTCCTTCATGCTCTCCCCCTCCCCTCTCTCTCTCTCTCTCTCTCTCTCTCCCTCCCTCCCTCCCTCTCTCTTTCTCTCTCACACACACGCTCTCCTTTCCTCTCACTCTCACACTCGCTGGGCTTGCATGGCTCTTTTCCTCCCTCTCTCTCTTACTCTTGTTTGGCTGGTCCTCCTCTCCACTTATGCCTGTCCTGGAACAGAAGTGGTGGATCCTCGCTCTTTTTCCTCCTCTTCTCCTCTTCTCTCAGTCCCTGTCTATTTTCTCGCTCTCATATGCACTCACTGGTTCTGACCGTGACTGGGAGAGAGAGAGAGAAAGAGAGAGAGAGAGAGAGAGAGAGAGAGAGAGAGAGAGAGAGAAAGAGAGAGAGAAAGCGAGAGAGTAAGAGTGAGAGTGAAGATCGCACACGCGCACGTGTGTGTGTGTGAGCGAGTGTGAGAGAAAGAGAGAGTGTGTGTCGGCTTCAGAGTGTTCAGGTGCACAGTGAGTGAGCGTGTGCAGCCGGATGGAGGGAGGAGGGGCTAAGAGGGGCAGCACTGGCGCTCGTCGTGAGTAGTGGACGTGCAGCGGATTAGCAGCCGTTTCACAGAGCAGCGCCAGAGCCTCCATTCAACATGTCTACTGACTTCAGCTTGAGGCTGGTACTGTGTGTGTGTGTGTGTGTGTGTGTGTGTGTGTGTGTGTGTGTGTGTGTGTGTGTGTGTGTGTGTGTGTGTGTGTGTGTGTTTGTGTGTGTGTGTGTGTGTGTGTGTGTGTGTGTGTGTGTGTGTGTGTGTACTACTTGCCATAGGTTGTGTCTTTACAATCAAGAGCATGGGAAACTGTAAAGAAGAGACCAAGAAGAGACATTTTGTGACCATGAGTGGGCATTTCTGTTAGTATTAGTATTGTATTAGTGAATCGGAGTTAGAGAATAGGTCTCTAGTAGCAGTCAATCAATCTAGGATTTTTGAGAGGGTTTTATATGTTCTGTATGTGGTTATGTCCTTCAAATATATGTGAGCATGTGTGTGTGTGTGTGTGTGTGTGTGTGTGTGTGTGTGTGTGTGTGTGTGTGTGTGTGTGTGTGTGTGTGTGGGTGTGCGTCTGTGTGTATATGAACATATGTGGCCATATGTATGCGTGTACCATGGGTGGTCTCTTTATGTTCATATGCGCTTTGCATATGTGTGTGTGTGTGTGTGTGTTCTGTGCATGTGTATATGTTATGTGTATGCATTAGTGTGTGTGTTTTGGGGAGGGACGTGAACCTGTCAGAGACAGAGGGAATTGGGGATGTTCGCTCTGACTCCCAGCATGCCCTCCTGCTTCCCACAGACCATCAGTCTGCCTCTCCTGCCCGCCCTGCTCACTGCTAACACCACACCACACCACAGCACAACAACAACAACAACAACAAGGCCCCTTGTTTTTTCCTGTTTTATTTTGTCCTTTACCGTCTTTAACCTCAGATTTTTTTATGCTCTTTAATCTTTTTGTATTTATTTATCTAGTTGTAAAGTACTATGAACTGTATAAATAAATAAGCCTTGCTAAGCCTTGAGACAGAGAGCGAGAGAGAGAGAGAGAGAGAGAGAGAGAGAGAGAGAGAGAGAGAGAGAGAGTTGAAATAACCCAGGAAATACATCTGAGATTGCTAAAAGGCAACTATCCGCTATACTGAGAAATAGTCAAACGGAGAGAGCAGTTTCACAGTAATTGATGACATCAAGTTGAAATGGGAAATGTGGCCCCTTTTTAATAATTAAGAACAAAAATAAATGTGCGAAGCGCCTGATGGGAATAGGCCTTAGTGAGGAACTGATGTATCAGACGTCTTCCATACGTCATCCAGAAAATGTATTATGAATACACACAAGATGAAATCAATTAAGCACTGCAACATAATTCAACAACAGTTAACTAGTTACTTCTAAAAACCACACAAACAAAAAAAGAGAGGTTTCCTCCCTAAGGAAATATATTGATCACATGGTCCACCTGTTATCCGTATTGGGATGTGGTATTGTATCTAAGAGTTGACTTCAAGGGAATAAAAATGACCAGTTAAACAACATTAGCACTCGTGGCGTGGTGCCATTTCGACAAGCGCTCCGTTGTGATTGGTTATGATGGCCCTGACAGGAAATTGGATGCTCTTATCATAATGGCGAAGACCAAAACACATTACGTTCAGCTCTGTTAGGCCAGGGACATCACAGACACTGTTTTGTTTTCCATGACAAAAGGAGATGGGCCCTTTCTCACTGACCAATCAAGAGGTTCTGTGCTGGTGATTTACACAAGCTTCAGCCTCTCCTATTTGATCCAGCCTGACATAAGATATGGAGACAAAATATTCTTTCAGAATACATGATCAATATGGCCTTTGCAAATTTTCTCCCAGTGTTTTATTGCATTTTAAAGATGCTTTTACCATAATGATGATTGAGTAAGTCAGCTGCTTAGCTATTATATGCAAGTGCATGTGCTTAAGTGGCAGTGAGTGATTGAATGAGTGAGTGACAGAGAGAGGGGGGGTATGTGAGTAAATGATGCAGACAGTGACTGAGTGATGGAGTGTGTGTGAACAAGTGCATAAACGAGTGAGTGGGGAGGTAAGGGAGCGAGAAGCTGAGTGAGCAGCAGTTAGAGTGCGAGAGAAACTGAGCACGAGTGGCTCACATTTTCTCACAGTGAGCGTGCTGCTCATCAGCGCCATTTCAGTTGACGAGTTTTTTCTACTCCATCAGCCGACACACTGCCACACTATTACACCTGGTAGCAACCGCAACAGCTGGCCTGTAGTTCCCTGCGAGGGCTCTTTTAACCATCCCCACCTGGGTTTGTCTTCAATTCGACTCTGTGGAATTTCCTCTTGCTGCTGGTGATGTGAACTGAGCCATCTTCACTCTTTCAGCTTTTATCTTCAGCTTTTCATTTTTCGATCTGTATTTTCTCCCCATAATCTTCAGGTGGCTAAGCCTGACCTCTCGAACTCCTTCATGTGTAAAAAGGCTGAGATAAAGCCATCCACTAAGAGAGATAAACCTCCCTCTCTTTGTTCATACTCTCTCTTGTTATTGCAATTGAAGTCTTTTCTCTTTTGTTTCATGTAGACACATATTCTGTCTCCCCTTCCCTCTTTCTCTCTTTCTCTTGCATGTTCTCATCTCTCTGGCATCCCTCTCTTCTTCTCTGAAGTAGGTATTTCTGTTTTGTGTGTGTGTGTGTGTGTGTGTGTGTATGTGTGTGTGTGTGTGTGTGTCTGTCTGTCTGTCTGAAGCCAGGGATCGTCCTCACTGTTGGAAGGTGAGCTGCTCTACTGAACCTGATGAAGGAGAGGGATTTTCCAATTTGTCTTTTTTTCCATTTTGTGGACCACCACTGATGGTGACTCCCCCTGTTTGACAACGAGTGTGAAGGTGTATGTGCAATGAGATTAATCACTGCAGTCCTAAGCTCTAGTCTAGGGTTTCTAGACTCCTCTTTTTGAGGGGTGACCTCATTTTGCTGGAGATAAAAATAACAGTGACAACTATATGGCTAGTAAAAGACCTAATATGAACAAAACTTGAATATGTCTGTGTCTATAAGTATGTATGTTCAATGGAAATGTTAATGGGGGTTGTGAATGCTGAGTCTTTGAAACACTGTGTACTTAGCTCTGGCTATGCAAATACAGCGTTTTTGATAAGTGGTTCTGTAGAAATTGTGTGTGTGTTTGTGTATATGCCTTTGTACCTGAGTGTGTATTTAGTAAGTAAGTCATGGTGGGATGGGGGCAGTGGGTGTTGAGCAAATCAATGTAAATAAGAATTAGAACTGAGAGGCCGTGTGAGCAATTCAATTATATGACATTGTGCACATGAGCATTGTGCCACCAGCACAAATACTACAAACTATTCCCGACAGCATCCAGTCTCTAGCACAGACACGCAAACACAAACACACACACACACACGCACACACACACACACACACACACACACACACACACACACACACACACACACACAAACACAGCCCGCAGCAGAACCGGAGGCAGTTGGCGGGTCACTCGCAACCCATCCCTTCCAGCTGCTCAAGTTGCCACGGCAGCTATCGCCGAAATCCACTTCCTGTTCATCTAAAGATAAAAGCGCCTCTGATGTCCACTCTTACTTGTTCACTATGTTCACAGCTTGAGCATTTTGAATCCCCTGTCAAAGTCTACCAAAGTCCAGTATTTAAACAATTAACATAATTTTATTCACATCTAAAATTAACTATGAGACTTTATTACTGTACAGAAGAGGATATGTGTGGTTATGTTTGCAAATGTATACTAATTCCTTCCAAAGTTCACCTAATGAAGTGAGAGTGTGTAGTTTTGTGGAGCAAGCCCTGAACCGAGCCAGGTCTCAGAGATCCTCCAGTCTTAGTGGTGCTGACACAGCCAAAGAATGGGAAATCTTGAAAGGAAATTGATTGAAGTTACCATTTTAATAAGGAGTCAAAAGAAATAGCTCATTCTGTGGTAATTAAAACAATTCATGTCAATTCATTAGAAAAGCATATTGTAAGAATCTCCAACCACAGTCGTTTCCATGAGTCACACACATTTCTGCCATAACACAGACCGAACATAAGTCATTAACATCAAGAGCGCCATTGTGCTGATGTGAATTATTTTAATTTTCTCCTCAGCGCTCTGTCTTTCATTCCACTCTTTTTTCTCTCTTTGCTTCACTCAAAGCAAAACCAAAGGATGTCTTATATTTCAAAGTATTTGTGAATGGTAGGAAAGAGCAGAGAATAACTCCCCACAAATGTTCCTTTTTTCTCATGTTAATATCTGTCCTCTATGTTCCTAAACTTCTCTCATTATCTAGTCGGCCCAGGACCACACAGTGTTGTTGGTACTTCACTGTGGCTGATCTGACAGGTGATTGTGCTAACATAGTGCACTGTCATCCTCCCAATACTGCTCCAAATCTACCAGCTGCAACATAACAGCACCAGTCTTGGCAGTTTACCATACTGAACTCTGTTCCTTAAAATCATGCCTTCCACTGGGCAGACCAAGCTGACATTAACTAGATGTACCGCAGAGCGGTACAAAATATGACCGCCGACCAGTCCAGCACATTTTTTCCACAAAAATAAATCACGCTGAAAGGCCTATATGATTCTGTCTCACTAAATTGCATTATCCACACTCAATTCTCACTGGTATCTGCTAGACAACAAGTCCCAAAACATGATTAGTTCATAGATTTCACATGTAAAATTCATTTTATACAACCCCACCCCCATCTTGCCTGTTCATAATTCTGAAATTCTTGAATTGTGTGCATGTGTGCGTACACGTTTATGTTTATGTTTATGTGTGTGGGTGTGTGTGTGTGTGTGTGCTTGTGTGTTTGCCTGCCTGCGTATGTGTGTTTGTGCATGTGCATGCATGCGTGCATATGTCTACTGTGTGAGTATGTGTCATAATATGATTACTGTGAATGTATGTGTGTGCGTGTGTATCTGTTTATGCACATGTGTGCACATGGAATGGGTTAACATGACCCTGAGGCAAACATACGGAAAAAAATTGGTCATCCTAGGCCCTACGGTTCTCAAGATATTCACAGAAAACTGTGTCTGCCCTACCCTCCTTTCGTGGGGTCCAGTACAGAGGGAGGGCTACAGATCAAAACGAAAAACGATGGTTCCATGTTATCCATGTGGGGTTACATGCCCACCAAGTTTCGTGTACCCCGGTCTTTCAGTGTCCCGGGAATCCTTGTTGGTGTACGGTCACTAAATGTACACACAAATTATTTTATTGTAAGGCCCCCCATGAACGAAAGTTCACAAAACTTGGCATGCATTCGGAGGGTGTCATAATGATCCTACACTTTCAATTTCGTGCAGTTTTGACCATGTCAGCCAGAGATATTGTGATGAAAACACCACATTTTTTGCTTTTTAATTTTGAATTAGGTGGCGCTATACATGAAATAAGTGGTAATGGGATGGGTTGACATGCCCCCTTAAGACCAACATACAAAAAAAAGGTGGACCTCCTAGGCCCTACGGTTCTCGAGATATTCACAGAAAACTGTCTCCGGCCACCTACAGGCCAGTTGGTGTATAGTAACATAAATTAATGTATTGTGTGGCCCCCCCATGAACGAATTCCCACGAAACTTGGCGTGCATTCAGAGGGTGTCATAATGATCCTACACTTCCAATTTCGTGCAGTTTTGACTATGTTAGGTCACAGATACCTGCGATTACAACACCTCATTTTTTACTTTTTTGTGTTTAACTAGGTGGCTATACATGAAATGAGTGGTTATGGAATGGGTTGACATGGCCCCTTGAGATCAACATACAAAAAATGGTCCTCCCAAACCTTACGGTTCTCGAGATATTCACAGAAAACTGTGTGTCCTACCCTACCCTCCTTCGGGGGTGCAGTCCAGCGGGGGCTACAGATCAAAAAGAAAAATTATGGTTCCATGCTATCCATATGGGGTTACATGCCCACCAAGTTTCGTCTACCCCGGTCTTTCAGTGTCCCGGGAATCCTTGATGGAAATTTGGACATGCGAAGAAAAAAAAAAGAAAAAAATCTGACTAAAAAAATCTGATTTTTTTCGCTGCGCGGCAGTCATAACAAGAAGATCTGACAGGCATAAAGACAATGACACAAAAAAAACTACATAGAGATAATTTCCATTGGGAAGAAATATGATTAAGTCTGATGAAGACTAAAGCATCATTCCATGTCCCTTTTCACCGAAACACTTCTAGAATGATTCCTTTCTGAATGTGAATGTAAATGTAAATCGTAAATGTAAATCAGGTTTCTAGGCCAAGGATACTTGCGTATACAAGGAATTTGGTCTCTTCATTTATCCCATCCGTGAATTAGTGAACACAGAGCACACAGTGAACACACAGTGAGGTGAACACACAGTGAGGTGAAGCACACACTAACCAGGAGCAGTGAGCTGCCTTGGTACAGTGGCGCTTGGGGAGCAATGAGGGGTTAGGTGCCTTGCTTTCCTACTGGGTCGGGGATCGAACCGGCAACCCTTCGGTTACAAGCCCGAACCCCTAACCAGTAGGTTACAGGTATGGCCATGTTGAATGGGCATTTGGGTTTGAATGAAGTTTTTCTTTCAGCAGGTTTACTGGTGAGGTAAGAAAATGAGTGTAAATTCATGAGAATGAATTAAAATGAGAATGATAAGAGAATGGGTATTTTCACTGCATATGAAGTTGGGAGTGGTGATAAAGTAGGAAACAACTGTAAGAGGTGCTCACACTTCTCACTATGAATTCCCGGGAGACTGGGGTTTTGTAAATCAGTGTGACAATTAGACAACACAGCTAGCTTATCTGTGTGGGACTGTGTGTGTGTGTGTGTGTGTGTGTGTGTGTGTGTGTGTTATCCATGAAAGACATGAGTTCTGCCTCACATGCAAGGCAGATTTTGCTTAGCGTATGCAGATGCAGACGGTGTGGCCATGTTGAATTATTCAGATCTGACCTTAGTAAAACAAATACACAGGTACAAGGCAAATAGCCACAACATGAAATATAAATAATTAACAGTAAAAAAAAACAATGAATATGGAAATCTTTGAAGAGACACTTTCAGACAGAAGTGACCATAGAGGTGTCCATCCACTATTCAGCTTTTGTCAAGAGTAAAGAGTAAAACTACACACGCAAAAAAACATATATTCATTGACATGAACCAGAGCTAGTGAGCGGAGCGCGAGCGAGCGAGGAGCGGAGCGGATGGAATTTTGTTGGAGCGGGGAGCGCTTTTTTATTCAGAGGCAGGAGCGGCCGCTCTGTCCCGCTCCATTTTCGCTCTGATACCGCTCACGCAACGAGTGTAAGCCATGCTCAAATCCACCCTGAACTCACGTCTTCATAGTACAACCAAGACCGCTACAATTCAAAACAAACATATTGACCATATTTGTAGCGGATTAGGCATAGCCAGAGTTTTGTTCAAGAGTAGTTTTTATAGGCTAGCATTCAGAATTGGGGGAGAGAATACAGATCACGTAAACAGCGCACACTAGGCATGTCAAACACACACACACACACACTACACAAACAGGGGTGGACGCAGCCCCCCACACAAAAAGGATCACATACGAGAAAGACCTAAAAGGGTAACACGCTACACTAAAACACGGACATTAAAACAGTAAATAAAGGCATTAACACACACAAACAACCCCCAGAGTTCTCCCCCGTATCCCAGAATGCATTGTCCCAGAGTCCGTAGCACATAGGACTAGTCCAGCATGCCAACGTCACAGATGGGGATGAAGTCGCTAAATATTTTAAAAAGGAAACTGAAAGTCATAGGGCTTACAAGCGTACTATTCCTACAAAACAACTAGATACTAACAATGTAGAGCAAGATAAACTATGTGGTGACACTGTTCCAGTGAGATTTATTTTGGAATTTAAGAAGACACATTTCGTGGAAACATGTTGTGCTACGAACATGTACATTTAGAGCAAAGAAAAACGTAAGCAATTTGAATAGCCTATGCTTTAAGTAAGGCTGAAGTAAAACTCAAATGCTAAACCTGTATTATTTAGGCAAATAATCCCACGTATCCCTTTAGTTTTAGGCTTATGTGTATTGACATTGGCAAGCTTGTTTGTTGTTGCACTGTTGGTGTTGCATTAGGCTATCTTTTACAATACATGTTCTATGACTGACATTGGCGTTGCTCTTAGTTCTTTGGGATTTAAGTTTTCTAAGGTGACAATTCGGCTTGTAGATTATTTCTCCCTCCTTTAAATTGGAGCGAGCGTGGAGCGAATTCACTGAAGTGGGAGGATTTTGAAGTGGAGCGGAGAGCGAAACTGAGCAGAGGAGCGGCCGAGTGAACAGCCACCTGAGCGAGGAGCGGGATATTCGCACCGCTCAGCTCAGTTTATAAAAAAGAGTGCCTGTGTGTGCACAGTGTTGTGAGATTGTCTGTTGTCGGGCCACAGGGGTCACACAACAGTTTTGCCTTTGTGTTACAGTAGCTATGCCTGAGGTATAAAGTGTGCGCATGTGTGTGCGCGTGTGTGTGTGTGTGTGTGTGTGTGTGGTGCCATGTGTGTGCCTGTACATAAACTTGTCTATCGGGGTTATTAGACAAACTGTATGTCTGTTAGTGGTTAGTTTTCATGTCACACCGGCCTCTCTAAGCACACATCCTGCATCCTGCAGGATACACCCTGCATCTGGGTTTACTGAAATCTCTCTTTATCCACACAATACTCCCGCACTCTAGCATTACTAGCACACACAGGAGTAATGAGTGAAATACTGTCAGAGCTAAATTTACAAGACAATTATGCAAAGGGGAAGGAAGGAAAACAGTACAGAAAAAAAGAAAGAAAAGCAAAGAAAAGAAAAAAGTAAAGGATGTGCAGGACAAAGAAAGAGTAACTATATTATTCATCAACATCGGCTGGCATATCTAATCTAGCGACCGCTGCAGCGGTCCCCCACAGCAGATTGATGACCCTCTGGAACATTGTCTGTTCATTAAAAAATCATCCATGCTGTTCAGCCACTGAAACCAAATCCTGAGCATTGCCTCGACAAAACCAAATCCATTACACCAACGGCACCGCCGCCGTGATGAGCGTCGCCGACGTCTCCCAGTGCGTGTGTCCATGCATCAAAGTGGCGGAATGCCCTGAGCACCTATATATTTCAATTTGAGCCTCCTCGTGTGAAATTCTTTCCTATATTTACAAAGAACCTCAGGCGTAATAAATGGTATTTATGGAGTGCCGCGCGCACAGGAATCCGGAGTACAAAAACCGAAAGCCCTTCGGAAAGACTAAGAGACAAGAGTGATGCAGGAAACTGGAAAAGTGGAAAGTGAGCGTGATGCAAAACTGGGGCAATGCAAAACAATGTTGCATCAGTGTGGTGTACAATATGGTGTGGACTATGCAATGTTTAGGATGGATTGAGTGATTATATGTCATACGAGTGCAGTGAAAACAAAATAGTCTGTGACCCGGGCTAGCATCCGTATGGCCTCCAAAAAACGATTTAGAAACTATGTCAGCAGGAATTTCAAAGGGAAACTACAATCAGGATAATCTGCAAAATCCTGGATAACCGTCTCCGCTCCAGGGTCAGACAGAGAAGAAGACGGGTCCACATGGGGCGTGCGCAAGGGGCATCCCCTGTGGCAGTGCCAAGTAGCAGGGAAAAGGTGCCGCAGACGGGCTAATTAGTGTCCACCCACTTCATGCATTATGGAGGGCTTCATTCTACCCTAATGGAGGTGGTCAGGCAGGACCCTGCTGTTTCGGATATCCCAGAGGGGGCTTAGATGGTGAGGTGATCTCACCCCAAAGCAAGAAATACATCAGGACATTTTTCTCGTGTGTGGGTGTGTATGTGTGTGTGTTTGTGATTGTGTTAGAGAATGAAAGCATGAAAGACAGAGCAAGAATAATGCAAGTGTGAGTGTGTGTGTATGTGTATGTATTCTGTGTTTGCACTAACCTGTTGTGTGTGTGTGTGTGTGTGTGTGTGTTTTGGGGAAAGCGAATACTCCCCAGGCCTCCTTCACATGGACAATGGGGGGCGGCTGAACAAAAGGCGGCCTGAAATGAAAGCACCGTGATATCCCTTACAAGCGATTAATTGGTCCTAGTTTATCAAAGGAGGCCGACGCATAACGAGCGACCCGCTCACCGCCAGGGGCCCTCCTCCCCTTTTCAAATGCCCTGCCTCATTATGCAGGGTCCCACAGGTAAAGCCTCTCATGAATGTCAACCGAGCAAGACGAAAAAAGGAAAGTTTTTGCCCACACTGGTCTGACTGGTCTGTTTTTGTCGGCCACTGAGAGATTCGGAGCAGATATTTTACTGCTGCGCTTTTTGTTTTGTTTCGTCAGCAGCAGCGTCAGCCGAGTGGCAACAAAAATACACAAATTTCCCCTCGCTGTGAGGTGCGAACGTCAGCCGCAGCCGCTGACTTTGTGTGACACGTGTCACCATCTCGTAGTATGACATGAGTGACACGCAGAGCTGGCTATGCACAACCGTGCCTGTGTGGCGCGGCTGCACCGCTGCATGTCACAACAGGAACATCTTCAAATAACACCTGATGACAGGTACGATGACAGGAGCGACTGGAGAGTGCACAGTGTGACCCCTGCTTTACCCCCCCACCCCCTGCGTGTGGTATTGTGGATCATTGCCAGAATTGGGCACCTGTTATCTTCTTCACAGCGATGAAGTATGATTGTGGTGTGGTGTTGACACTGTCATTTGTCCGCAGAATAATAACAGTACTGACAATATAAGGGCTGTTGTGGTGGACCCTTAGCCCTCTGAATGGAGAACAAGTGATAGATTTTGATAGATTTTGAATATGTAGATATTTCATTCCTGTGGTTTAGAACACTGCTGTTTGTACACACACAGATGCACACCCACAATTAAACACACATATGCACACACACACACACACACACAGATGCACACCCACAATTAAACACACATATGCACACACACACACACAGATGCACATCCACAATTAAACACACACATGCACACACACACACATACACACACACACATATATACACACACAAACACATACAGTACACACACACACACACACACACACACACACACACAAGCTCTCATGCATAAACCCTTAAGGAAAAATACAGTCCGGTCTGTTCCCATGAATTCTAAGCAGGGCTGCTCAACAGCAAGTAACACTCACACGCACTCTGTATGAATATATTCCCCTTACCCATGAATTCACTCTCTGCTATGCTTTGAAAAACAGCTGAAATCTCTCATATCCACCGTGTCATGCCTTAACCCACAATACAGCCACTGACACATGCACATAAACAACCACAGTACTCTCTCTATTCATAAAACTTGTAAATATTTTTTAACATCATCAGGTCTTGTACTTCATGAATAGTTTGAATAGTAGTTGAACATTTTACTCAATGTCAAATTTGATTTGTGACTGCATCACAATCGAACTGGAGCTCATGTTTTCATTCACAAACAATGACCCTCCGTGTAATGCTACTGGTAATCTGAGCTCAAGGCTACACATAGGCAGAAGAGGGGAGGAGAGGCCCAGTGTTGTCTGGAGCAGTGCTGATTGCATTATCATTCGGCTTTGTGGATAATGATGGAGACCCTGCTCTCAGGTAGCCCAAGATGAGACATGACTTGTGTCTGAGAGAGAGTAACGGCTCCTACACACAGCTGCGTGCGTTGCGTTGCTGGAGACGCATCCCATTCACTTTACATGGGCTCACGTCATCCGTTGCCGAACTGAATTGTGGGTTCGTTGCATCGCGTTTCTCCCGCCGTTCGCGTTGAGAAGTTCAGCTGTTGCTGCACCGACAGACGGCACCGGCCAATCAAGCCAATCTACGGACGGCACCAACCAATCACATTACGGTTTTACTTCAAGTCATTTACATAGCTACCGTCGGGAACACCCACTGGCATGCGTTGATGGAACGCAGCTGTGTGTAGGAGCCGTAAGGGCGCATATCTGCTGGTATACAGTACGTGAGTGTGTCTGTACATGTATGTACTGTATGTATGTATGTATGAGTCCATATATATATATAATGTATGTGTGTGAGTGTACATGTTTGTGAGAATATGAGTGAATGTGTGTGTGTGTGTGTGTGTGTGAGTGAGAGAGAGAGAAAGAGAGAGATAGAAAGACAGAGACGCAGAGAGAGAGAGAGAGAGAAAGAAAGACAGAGAGACACAGAGAGAGAGAGAGATGAGAGAGAGACTTTGATTTTTAAAACCCCTTTATAGAACCATTGCATGGATCAAAAACACCTTAAAACACTACAATGTAGCCCCCCCCCCCTTGTCACCATGGCATACCCACATATCACTACATAAATGCCAAGGTCCCATCAGTAGAGAGAGAGATAGAAAGAGAGAGAGAGAGACAGAGTGAGAGTGTTATGAGTGTGTGGCTGGGGTAGGACCCTCCCTGCACTCTGTCTGAACTCTGGTCTCCGTGACGCACCGGAGGGAGGGAAGCCTGAGCTCATCCAACACAAACACATCAGAACTGAGCTGCCACAGACTGCAATCATCACTCCCCCATTTATATTTCCCCATTGCCCATAGCAGGACTGGGAATGGTGATCGGAGGGTTGAGTAAGAGAGGGCTGGGGAGAGGGAAGGAGGGAACATAGAGGGGTTGAGAGGAGGAGTTGGGGAGTTGTGTGGAAAAGGGAGGAAGAGATTGCATCAATTCACAAGGCTGTCTGCTAAGCCTGCATCAAGAGGTGCCATATCACTTTGTTGAAAATGCAATTGGCCCTTCAGAGGTACGTGCTGGCAGAGGTACTGTATGCGCTTTTACCAGTGAAGGTCTACAATCTCAGTTTCTTATATCTCTCTCTCTCTCTCTCTCTCTCTCTCTATCTCACACACACAGACACACACACACACAGTAGGGAATAGTTTAAGTGTCAATCAAACACACAAACACACATACACAGTAACTACTAGTGATGCACGGGTATATTCACAGCCAATCCAAACTTGCCTGATGCTATATTTTAACCTGACCGAAGTATTATTAAAGATAAAATGATGCCCTACCTGCAACCCAGCCCGCTTTTTTGCATACAGCTTCTTTTCACTTACATCATAATTCTGACATGCAAAATTCAAATGGAGGGCAGGAAGCATGAGTAAACAACACAGTATACAGAATGAACCTGCACAAAACAGCCCAGATAGCAAACAATCATTAAAACAACACGTTGAATTACTGCTGTACTGCTAAAAAACATGCTCAATTAATGTTCCACTGGCATTAACTTCTAAATCAACGTTGAACTCTGATGCTATCATTTTGCCTAGGCTTCCCAAGATTAATATTGAAATATTGCTGAAATAATGACAGGAAATAAACAGGGTTCAATGGCATTATAAGCGATTTTAAACCATAGCATAAAGCTATTGATATAGCCACCTGTCTTCCATCTGGCTAAAGCACACCCCTTTGTGACATATGAAAACAAGCTATTAGAGTTTTTGCCCATTGTTTGAACACTTTTTGCAAAACTCGGCTCATTGTGTCAAAACTTTACACAGAAGCACACAAGACACACTGGGAAATAAACCATTCACATCTGGTTCACCAACACACTAGTGTACTTTATTTTTACTGCTTTTATTCAGTGTATCAGTTAGGATTCTGTGAAGCTCAATATAACACTTACAGTTTTTGTTATGTTTTTTTTCCAACAAAGGTTTTGACAAAAAAAAAAATGAAAGTACTGAAAGGTTACAAATGACAACTCAATACTGTGCATCACAGTACTATACTTTACAGTACAGTACAGTAAATGCAGTAACACAAACATAAAATAAAAACAAAAATGCACTACTGTAAAACAGGCTTAGATGTGGTGGACTCTCTGCCCAGCTTCCCTCATTGTCAGGCCATGATTTATCACATGATCAACCAAAGTTTCTCTAATATCATCTGAAATACTGTTCTGTGCATTGCCTCTTCGACCACCTCCTACTCCTTTCTCTCTTTGTCTTCCTCTACCTCTTGCTCTCCCTGCCTCCATGCTTGCAAAGTTCTCAGAATGGCTCAACTGAGGCTACGTTTATACATGGCCGGCTATTTGCATAAACGGACATTTCACCCTCCGTTTTCAAAAATAACATTGTGCATACCTGTCAGTTTTCAGAGAAGTTTCCCCGTGTATAAATGCCGTCAAGAGAATGCCAAACATGTCGGTGGCAGTGTAAGGAGAAGCTCAATCCCATGTTAGCCAATCAGAATCCCGAAATTAGCAACAACAGGCCTGAGGCCTTTTTGCTGATTGGTGTTCAGTTTTGTAAGTAAGTATTTTCAGATGTGTGTCAAAGTGTTTTCAATCACCCAATGTGTTTTGTATTTTGAATAGAGACCATGAGATTTCATTTATGAACAAAGTGTCTTATGTATGAAATAGTGTGTAGTGTGCAGGAGCAAGTGTGTTGCAGAATTGCTACAGTGCAAAGCAGCGCTTTTGTTTAAGGTATGGTTACACTGTGTTTAAGGTATAGTAACAAAAGCTTCAAGTTGTGTTACTTTGGTCTAAGCATGTGTCTATAGTGTTTAACCAATGGGCAAAAACTGTAATTTGTATGCTGTAGCCTGTGTTCCAACGAGAATAGATTCGCCCGTTCTGACAACTTAGGCTATGAGCCTTAGCGTTAGCTAAGCCTTAGCATATTAGTGAAGTATTCACAACATCCACTAGTTAAACAAAGGCAGCAGACACAATTCTCTCAAATATTAGGCTGTATGGCAGTTTAGCTTAAGCTTGAGGTAGATTGTATGGGGGACGGTGAAATACGTCGGAAACAATGCAGTAGTGTCAGCATTTTTTTACTGGGCTGTTTATTATAGGCCCCGTGTTAATATGATTGATATCAATTAATGGTTAGTTAGAATAAGCTTCAATTAGACAGGCATAGACAACCATTGAACCATAGTCTACTCCATCGAATTTGGTCTGACCTGTTTTAGGCAAATTTTTACTTGGCCACTTGTTTAGATCTAGCCTATTTCTTTACACAAAGGCTGACTGACTTAACCTGACTCTCGCCAGATGAATTTCGTTCTGCCTAGCTCCACTCACATCCATCGGGGATCGCTTCCATTAGGAGTGATTTCGGCATCAGATTTTATGGTAAAGCCAATCAGGACGCAGGGCGGGAGTTCCATAGATGTGACGTAGCGGAGAAGCGACTGTGAGACTGTTTTGCGGCTCGCATCGAGGAAGCAAGCGTCATCAGCGTCACGGGTTGGCTTCGATGTGAGTGGTTGAAGTAGCACGTCAATAAAGATGACGGACAAGTGGCTTATCCAATCATATGCAAGGATTTTTGATTTTTGCCTTCTGAAACACCTCTCCAATGGAGCGAACCCAGATGGATGAGTGGAGATAGGCAGAACTAAATTCATCTGGCGAGAGTCAAGTTATGACTGACTGCCATTAGCTCTGAATTAAAAAATGAGGCTAACTTTTCCTGCACCGTGCATCTCCATTCTCCATTTACGCAGCCTGACCAACTGTGGCAAGAAGCCCATGCTGCATCCTCTGGTCAGAACTCCGGTGAAGTGGAGCAGGACTGGAGTGGGCGTGGTCGACGCAGCCGACGGAACAGAGGGGGCTTCGCACGCTGAATGGGTGTTACAATAATTAAAATATTTTTGTTTGACTTGTAACCATGGATGATCGCGAGCCTCCATTTATTTTGAATTAGCCCAGAATCACTGGTAACTATGGCTCCAGTAGATGCAAATACACTCATTTGCATGTTCGCTGTGAATTATCCATGCCTTTTGAAGGTCAGCAATTAACAATTTGTCTATTTTGTTTTTCATGGGGTATCCACCGCCACATCCTCTGTAATAATGAAGAGCAGAGCCAAAGGGTGTAGCTAATGAGAGAAGGAAATAAAGAAAGAGAAGAGAAAAATGAAGAGAAAAATCTGTTCTGCCTCGCCAACATTGCCTATAATCCTTAAGCACACTTAACAACAACAACAACACACACATACACACACACGCACACACACACACACACACACATACACACAAGTACGCTGACACACATACACAAACAGGAAGTGACCTCTGATTGAGGTCAACAGAGTTAATGGCATGGGGATCTGCTCGCTGATGGGAATCTGCACAGCTTATCTTCGACGGTGCAGCACGACGCTCTCAGGCCGAGCTCTCTGCCATCGTAAAGCTGCTTCCTGTCATTCTCCCAGACAACAACCAGCACAGTTCTATCCATCACAGCATACAGCGCTAGCCTACTGAGCACGCTCCCCGGTACTCACACTGTGTCCTGCAGCCAAGTCAGAAATGCCCAGCTGCAGCCTCTAGGCTGAGCTTGTGGTTGGAGGGGCTAGCAGTGTGGGTTAGCGCCTTACGGTAAGCCACAGTCTTTAATGGGTACTTGTCAGAGCACCCACACAACACTGTCACCACCGATATGACTGCAGGTGACAAGGTGTTATTTTCTGGAAAGTTTGTTGGCAATGAAAATAGTCCCGATTCATCAGCTATCAGTGGGGATATTTCAGCTGCTGTCAGGCACACTTAACGTCTGAAGGAAATGCTTAATTTAGCAGCTTAATACATACAAGTGACATTAATGACATCAGCTCACAGTGTCGGCTAGTATGTCACCTGTATTACAGTTCATTAAAACAGCCATAATATCTAGTGCTGTCAAATGTTTAAAAATTTTAATCACGATTAATCGTTGAATTCCTATAGTTAATCACAATTAATCACATATTTTATCGCATGATTAAAATTCTATTATTTTGCATTTCTGAACTTTTTCAGGAGTTACTTCATTAACTTAACTTTAAGACATAGGTCTATTTGAAATCAAATTTAAAAAGATGTGCAGCAGACCTGAGGCAACACAATATATTCTTCAGAAATATAGCTAATAAAGGGCATAACAAACATAAAATACTATATTCATTATCTTTGAGTTCAGTTGAAAATAAGGAACTTTTCGCCATTTTTTAGGCCTACAGTCTATGGTGCACTGTCACTTGCCACACACATCAGCGCCGAAGTTTTTAACCCTTACAAGCCCGACCGTTCTAATTTCGTTAAAATTTTAACGATGACCAATCATCTAATATCTCAGCTGTCCAATGACTGATTTTATTTCTGAAATCTTCCCCGTAATGCTGACAACATAAGCTTCAATTTGATATGATTGGTTAAGGGGTTTATGGCGCCAAAATGTTTTGGATACTTGAAGATGAGTCGTGAAAAAAAACTTTTCACTTCAGTCGCATTACATTTTAACATGGACCGCCAGATGCCACCTGCACTTCGTTGGAGTTTACCTCGACAGGAAACCACACAGCTGGATAAACTGAGGTAATATATATTTTACATCGTTTCTAGTTATGGTTAATCTTAATTTGTAGTCATAAAATCATGTTATTTGACAGTAATATGCTTTCTCATCAGCGTCAACATTATGGCATAGCGGGGGCTAAGTGCATCGTCATGTAACTTTAGCTAGCTGCATTACTCTGAACTGCTTGCAGTATTCTCGCTTGCTTTTGATATCAGTTATTTTCATTTGACAATTTCATTTAAAACCTGTTAGTATATAACCTGTAAGTAAGTTTGTTTTCTAGTACCAATTTGCTTGTTAGGTAAGCATTATATTGGCAAGTCAGTATAGCATACCAAAGCTGAATAAATCAATGGGCCGCGTTTCTAAGTTATTCGCGTTCTCTTACATGAAATAAGTTGAGCGATATTTTTACTCCTCTCAATATGTAGTTGTAGAAAACAAGATGTGAAATCACGGATTCTGTCAGAAATGTAGTGCTAATTAACGTATTGCCTCTCCTCGGGTTATTACCTCGCTAGGCAGTTTGTAGTGAACTGTTTTACCTTGCTAACTTCTAAATGACAAACATCAGACGTGCTTGTCTCAACATTTTTCTAAGATGGCATGACTTGATATTCTACTCTTCTCAATATGTAGTTTTATAGAAAACATGATGTGAAATCACATATTATGTCAGAAATGTCATTATTGCATTTAAGCAGTTAGTTACTAGGTGAAATGTAATCTGTCTTTATCTTAATGCCAGCCAGGCAATCAGATTTAGGGTAGCTAAACCCATGTGTAATAAAATGACTTTTCATGCTTCTAAATATTTTTGAGTTACTCAAAATGCTTCAATAGTTTAGGCTACCTCTTCTTGTGTATGTATGTGCACACACGCACACATCTGTAGTTTTGTGATTTTATTTTTTAAATTAATAAATGTATTACATTTGTATGATTTTACTGTCGTTTCAGATGGAGGATGACAAGACCTACACAGACCTCCTTGCAGGCCTGAAGAGGTAGCTGACTGCTGATGAGCTTGCGCTCACAATGTTGAAGACCATGTGAGGATGGAGGAAGAAGGTATAGATTTAGGTGGCGTGTGTAGGGTGGTGTAGACTGCCACTAAAACACTGTGAAATAGACTTGTTATGTTGATTTTTATGTTGTTGTCCCAGGCATATGTGGTTTTACCAACCGGAACGGGTGGGAGGTTGTGCTTAGTAGGCCGTCGTATGCAAACACACAGTGCAGGGGCATGGGACGAAGAGACCCCAGAAGAGTTTCACAGTTTTCTGGGATTGATCATTGACATGGGACTTCACTTCCCTCCCTAATATCCATTGCTACTGGGGAACCAAGTCTGTGAAGGGATCAGGGAGCGTTGACCAAATGAGAAATCCATATTGTGTACACTTTTTCTCCATTGACATTGCTGTTTCAGTAGTTTCTTATTATTTCAAGTTTGGCAATGCAGAATCTGGTGTTGAACCTAGGTTTGGTAGCTACAGCCAGAAAGACTTTGGCGAAAATCTATCACAACAGCTGGCAGGCATTTCCGTCAAAATTTCAGCCTCGCCTTCAGCTGCTCCAACTACTACTCTGTCGTCTTTTCATCAAGTACATATTCCTGTACAGCAGCAGCCAAAGAAAAATTGTTGGCTTTGTTATAAAAACAATACATAATAACACTAAAGTAGCTTGTATGGCCTGGAGTTTAGCGGTAGGTGACTGCTTTTTTGGTAAACAAAATTGCTGTCAGATTTGGCATTCTACAGAAGGGGATGTTTAGGTTATGAGTCATAGGTCTTCTGTGTTTAACCTTCAGGTTCCCCACCCCACCTTTCCCTATCCTCCTCTGTGTGTGTGTGAGTTTGTGTGTATATGTGTGTATGTGTTTATTCTCAACAGGCTTGTTCTATGTAATCCACTTTCAAATTTTCAATCAATGTTTAGACACATTGATTTTTGAGTGACGTTGAAGTTGATTGTATTCCTAGCTTTTCATAAATAATACATTTTATAGATTATATCATTTTCATATTACACTAATTTATATAAGGAAGTTGTATCTGTTGAATCAAATGTATTCTATGTCTCTATTCAGAATTGATCTTCAATAAATATACAGTATACTTATCCTGTATTACTGGTAAGGTACATGTTTTTCTTTTATATATCATTATTGTTGACTGTAGCATTTGCTTATATACAAATAAATGGTTTATTCTTATGGACCAAATAAATCTAAACCATTGTGTCTGACTTCATTATTAGTTTTTATGCATACTTTTATGTTTTTGGTGAGAAAGAGAATGTAAATTCTGTCAACATTCTAAATCCCGTTTCCTGCATTTTTTTACACTTATCACTTAATTTATCATAACTTTTGAAAGGTTAATGATATTCCAATTCAGTCTTTTTTGTTAAATAGCCCACAACTTGCTGAACATGTCATACACTCTATATTTGTCTCTATCTCGTATAGAAATATGATGAAAATTCATTTTTATGCGAATGAAATTCAATTTTAACGAATTTCGGTATACATTTGGAGAGGATTTGGAGAAGACTGTTCATTACTATATCAACATTACAATATGTATTTTACATCATTTGATAGAACTGACCCTTCTGATTACAATGGTATGTATATCCCATTGATGGTATGTATTATACTCAACAAATAAGGTTTTTTGTGTAAGGAGGTCATCCAGCACCAAAAATGGAATGTTCGGCGCGGGCACGAAAGGGTTAACACGCAAACACTGGATGAACAATGGATTTTATGGAGCGGCGTCGACCAAATATAACTGAATCGTGATTTACACGGCGGCAAAGTGCGATGCTGGTGTGCAGAGTTGTATTGAAAAGAATGGAATCTAATGTAGCCTACAGTAAATGAATGTCGAAAGCAGAGTGCATCGCACTCATGTCGGCATCGGTGTCCACAGCAATTTAAAACACCATTCAGCTGACCGGGAGTTCAGAACTGCGTTGGTGTTTATTGTACGAATCTACTCTTTGGCCGGCACATAAGCCCAAACAAGTGTGTGCAGCATGCCTTTACGTAGCCTACTAAAGGTGCATCATCATAAAGATAGGCTACATTTAATCTGCATCACGCCCCATTTTAGAGGAAAACAAGTTAATATTATATCATTGATTTCAATGGGAAAGACAGATAGCCTAATCACACTTTGACGTTACATCTAGTTATTAATTTACAGGCCATTCAATCATTTTACTAACATGGCAGTTATGAAGAATTATGTGTATGTAACTTACTCATGTCGAAACTATGTAGGCTACATTACAACCCATTCAGCACGTACTAGCTACACTTACCATATCCCATGTAAAACGGTTAGCTTGCTAGCTAGCTAACTGTGGAACTTAAGTATAACAGGCATAGCCAATTATCTCACCTAGTTGTAGGAAAAAGGCTACGTTCATATTACTGTTGTTGTTCTAACGTTACTAGTTGTTGCAACAGCTTGTGAAAAAACGACAAAGTTTGTTACACCAAAAAGAACGTTAATCTCGGGATCAAAAAATTGACGCCGCTAAAATAGGTTTACGTTAACGCCGTTAATAACACGTTTAACTGACAGCACTAATAATATCATATGTGCAGTAGCTGGTGTTCGTAAAGGTTAATATCAACATAAAGCACTCTATCCCAGTTAAGCTCATTGTACCTTGTCCTGCTATACAGTACAGCATGTGTACTTAAACATAACATCATTTGATAGAGGGACAGCAGGAGGCAACACAGTCTTTGTTCAAAAAATGCAATATTATTTTTAGAAAGTGTTTACCAGTAACACCCTCAGATTTAAATTGAAGGAGTAAGACATCAATACAACACAGCTTTATTAGTGAGACCAGCAACTGTGTTATCAGTGGAACCAGAGTCTGATTGGTATATGTGGTAGTCATTAACATAGGACTAAAAGACTCAGGTGATGGTGTCGAGGAAAATCGAGAGAGAAGTCAATAAGCTCCCTAGTAAGCTCTCTCATTTTTATCCAATCAGCAGTTGTCTCTGTGTGTTTGAAGTCTAATAACCTACATGTACACCCTAACCCATGAACTTTTTGTGAACCTTTGCAGTCTGCTCTTGGATGAAAAAGAAACGTGCAGCATTAATTGGAGCAAAGTAAACATTTGCTTCATAAATGTTGCACGTGCAAAACTTTCACTTTATAGAATTTCTTGACACACAGGAAAAATAGAAGCAAACCACAAAGGAATCCTCTTTGATCGCCATAAAAACTATATGAAACACATATGGCTTGGGACATGGGGTGTTATCAGGAGCTACATGTATGCTGTATATGGCCTAGATGACTGCTGTGGACAGCTGTGTATTGTCCCTCAGGACATACAGTGTCATCAGCAAAAAAAGTATGCTAGTGCTAGAACTTTTTCAGTTAATATTTTCATATATCCATTATGTCCTCCTTATTTGTAACTCTATATTGCTTGTTTTTATTTTAATTAAAGGCATGTACAATTAGAAACAACATTATTCAAATCCCTTGCAAATATTGATTTAATGTTGATTTTGTATAAGCTAAAGGTTGTAAGACAATGTGGTAGAGACATGGAATAAAAAAAGTGTTTTTTAACATTTTTATGAAAAATGGCATGTCCAAAATTATTCATACCCTTTTTAAATAATCAGTGGAGACATCTTTATTGGCAGGATGTAGCCACTAATGAGCAAATTACTTTTCTACTTTACTAGAATAAAGTGAGTTTTCTGACCTCTCAGTCTTCCAAAATGACATTTTGGCAAAACAGAATGGGGTTTCTTTGCTTCACTGATGCACACACACACACACAAACACACACACATACATGCATGCACACACACACACACACACACTTTGAGTGCAGTCTTAAGCCTGTGCTCTTAAGTCTATAACAACAGGCTGTATCCAAATCCCCATGTAATGGGACTTTGCCCCGTGTCCTTAACCCAACTTTGATTTTCAGGACCCATTTTAACCTTGTCCAATGCACTGCCTGACTGCCAGAGTGACCTCAACTGGCTGCACTCACTGTTTGTCAACAAAAATCCTTCCTTTCTCGCATACCATATTTCTATAATAAATATTCTATAGTTCTATATTTGCATTCCTTACTCATTCTATATTTCTATCCGTCTCCATTTTGGTGGTCTCTCCCATCACCTCTGTCTATGTCTGTCTATATGGACTCTGTCTTTTTCTTTTATATTATTCTACAGCTATCTCCATCTGTATCTATTTTCCTCTTTTCTATCATTCTATGTCTATCTCCATCTCAGCGCAACTCTCTGAGCGCTGCCCTGCTTCTGAGCTCATTTTCTGTGCATGGCACCAGTCGACTGGAAAATTGGGTTTCTTCACTAAAATAAGCTTGGTGATCACAGGCCCTATCAGAGAGAGAGAGAAGTGTGTGTGTGTGTGTGTGTGTGTGTGTGTGTGTGTGAGAGAGAGAGAGAAAGAGAGAGAGAGAGAGGGAGGGAGGGATGTAATCAATGACTCCACAAAGGTCTATGTGTCTGACAGGTTTGAGATAAGCATCAACATAAACACATCTGCACATGCTCCTCCTTCAGTGGCTTTCAAACCACTGGAGGGAGAAAAGGGAGAGAAAGGAAAAGATGGAGAGCAAAAAAGAACAACAGAGACAGACAGATGGGCATGTCAGGTGAGAATGAAAAGGTCAACGCATCTATAAGTTGGAGAAGCCACCTGCAGGAGCGAGATCCGAGACATAATGGCTTCATTTGGAGCATGGAGTGCGGGGCGGGGAGGTGACTGTCGGGTGGGGTATGAGGCGTGTGTGTGTGTGTGTGTGTTGGGGGGTCCTGCTGCGCTTCTTTCTCCCTCAAGCAAGAGGCAATAAGGTGGCTCAGAGCAGATGGCTTTCTGCTTGCCTGATGGGAGGGAGGGAGACAAGCGAATCACACGTCACAACCCCCATCACCTCTGGCCCACAATCCAGCAGGTGCTGTGGACACACACATACATACCTATACCCTCACACATACACATGCTGCACATACACTAGGACAAGGACTGAAATACAAATCTGCTGTGATCTGCATTTCAACTGAGAAACTGTGTCAAGTTATCAGGCTTCTGTAATGGATAATGTCCTGAAGTTGTCAGGCTCCCTTTGTGGATAATTTTGAGAGACCTCTCTCATGTGCAATAGCTGCACATATGGGAACCTATATAAGGGTTCCACATGAATATATGAGTTGTGTTCATACATTTCTGCCTGATATACTATACTTCAAATATGATCTCCAGAACTTCAAAGGATATTGAGCACCTCCCACCACACTGGCTGCAGAACAATCCCTTTTTTACATGACACATTTTAGCTCATGTTTTTGAGTCTTTGAGATTCCCTGCCTCTGAGGCAAAAGTCACCTTTAGTAATTTGAGACATTAAGTATGATGGACAGACCAATCAGAGCGAGCCCACACAGTCTCAATTCCTTCACATTAGTCATGGCTTTTCCCGATAAGATTATGTGTGGGGGAAGCCCTGTCAATCAACATGAGTAGGTGACAGAAACGTAATAAAATGTGTCTGAGGTCTTGATTTGCTCTGGATTCCAATTTTTCCTCCCTGATCGAGGATTTCGCGTCTGTAGGTAGGTCATTAACCAACGCTTTCAGCTTCTAACAGTGGCTTCGTTTAAGTTCCCGTCATTGTGCTTTTAATGGTTAGGTGCTCAACTACATATGGTTATGAAATTTTGTCAAAATGTTCTGTCTGGATTCAAAAAACATACAAAAGATTAACTGACAGTCTAAATGATATGTGAGGAAACTGCAATGATCACATTAAGGTGAAATGAGTGCAGTAATTCATTCTGTGATTCCATCATGTGTCTATAAAATAAATCCATTTTTGTTTTTTCATTAAAAAAAACCTAGCAAGACAACATGCTAAAACTCAAGAGCTCTGGCTTCAAGATACAGCTAGTATAAGTTAGCTAGCTTGCAACTTGATGCATTGGGATAATATAATTGGAATGTAATACAATCTATAAAAATAAAATGTACAGACTGTATCAATTTATTTTTGACACCACATAACATCCCCAGCTTGCCTGAAACCAATGCTGA
The DNA here is from genome assembly GCF_017589495.1 of Alosa alosa. Classification (NCBI taxonomy): domain Eukaryota; kingdom Metazoa; phylum Chordata; class Actinopteri; order Clupeiformes; family Clupeidae; genus Alosa; species Alosa alosa. The sequence continues at coordinate 21,867,866 of NC_063204.1, forward strand.
ATGGTTCAGTTGGAGTGAGTTTGCCCTTACACCCTTAGGAGACAGGCAAGACTATATTTACCAGTGGCAACACATATTTACATTTACCATGTTGTCATCTCAGTCCCTGAACATCTGACACACTCACACAGAGGTTATTCCAACTCGCCCCCTCTGAAAACACATTCACAGCTTTCTCCCTCTCTCAGTAGAGAGAAGACACCTCTTTTGATAACATACAGATATATGCCTTGTGTCATCATGTTCATAGCACAATCCCAGCTGGGAGCCTCAACAGGCTTTCCCCCAGAAGATTCCCGAAGAGAGAGCAACACAAGGCCTCGAGCTGTCAAGAGGCTGACCGTTGGCCCAGCCTTACAACTTCTACCCAGTCCAGGTGGACCCTTGCTGAAAAGGTTGTCTGGTTTTTTGGCTCTCTCTGAGAATGTTTTTCTCAGTCCAGTCTTTCAATTTGCCTCTTCACTCTCTCTCCATCTCTGTCCCACTCTCGTTCCTTCTGTCTTCCTCTACAGTCCCTCACACACCTTTTCACACTGCACCACAGGCGAGTGATGTGATGTCCCTGCTGACATGACATTTGTGTTGGGCTTTCTCACAGTTGCTGCTCCCCTGTGTGAGTGCATTTGGATGTGAACATTTGTGTGTGTGTGTGTGTGTGTGTGTGACACTGCTGTAGGGTAAGGCATTCTCTGCTTTACTGTTAAAGCCAGATAGGTGTTACTATCCAAACACAACCTTTTGTTATGGTATCATGAAAACCACCATCCGCACTGCACAATGCATTCTAATTCTGACCAGCACCTTGAACAGTTCATACTGTACATTAATTTGACAATGTCTTTAGCTATAAGGTTAAAGCAGCAGTTGGCAAGAATTTTGATCATATTCACTTAAACCGACACTATGCTCCGACAGACCAACATAAATCAGCCAGTTTTAGAAAAAAACCCAGCACTTCTACCTCCACCTAGAGCCTGTTTTTTGTTTTGCAAAAATCCACAGGTTCTTCTGGTCTGATCAGAGCAGGGCTGTGTGAAATCTGACTGTCAATCACAGTCTGGTGCAGTCTGGTGCGCACTGACGAGCACAAAGTCGATTAAAGGGTGCTCGGCCCCGCCTTGAACCCAGGTCTCCGGGTACTAAACACTCGTTGGTATGGCAGTCAGAGCGCATACTCAACCGTAGTGACAGCACTCTTTCACTGGCCTCCCCTTCGGTAAGCATGCCCATGCGCTTCACGTACACTAGTATCCCTTACGCATCCACCAGCCTTATTTCTCCCATCCCATAATCATTACATAAGCATTATCATAACCGATATTACTATATTCATTGGTTAAAACAAATAAACATTCATTTCAGCATCAATATTTGACATTTGTTAAAACCAGGGTTTCTGTTGTCCGGTAATTACCGGACATTGGCCGAAAAAAAAATGAAATGTCCGACAAAATTAAATCTCTCCGGTCAAATTGTCCAATTGAAATTGGCTAATAATCCCGTCCCCTAATGCAATCTGAATTTGAGAATAAGCCTTTATTTTACAACAGATGCTATGGATTAACTCTAATATACTGAGTGGAGGTGCCACAATGTTCTTGAAGCAAATGTTTGAAAAAGGTATAATGTTTGTAAAAGATATTATAAAGGAAGAAAGGGGATTTATGTCATACTCACAAATAACACAAGTATATGGGCGAATATGTACTTTGCAACAATACAATCAAATATAGCTGCAACCAGCAATAAGGGGGCCAAGCAGTTGAGCAGGAGTTGTCATGGCAACACAATGTTGCTACATTATACACACACCCAATTAACCTCCCATCCGACCCACCACACACATATACACAGATAAACCTCCGTGTATATACATGCGCATACCTCAAACATCACCAAATTTATTGTGTGTCCTCAGGTTGTAGTCATGAGACCACATACCAAGTTTGGTGTCAATACGAGAAAGTGTTGATAATTATAGTGCCCCTAGTGTTCAAAGGTCACTAAATATATTGAGCATCTTCAGGATGTGGTCCCGAGTCTATGTACCAAATTTGGTGTCGATACGAGAAAGTTTTGCAAATTATAGCACCCCTAGTGGTGAAAGGTTGCTAACATTATTGTGTGTCCTCAGGATGTGGTCTTGAGTCCATGAACCAAGTTTGGTTTTGATACGTGAAAGCATTGCTGAGATATGACCTAAACTTCTGTTACTCTAGCGCCGCCCTAGTTGTTGAAAGTCACCAAATTTATTTTGTGTCCTCAGGATAAGGTCCCAAGTCAATATACTAAGTTTGGTTTCGATACGTGAAAGCATTGCTGAAATATGAGCCCACTTCCTGTGATTATAGCGCCCCCCCTAGTGGTCAAAGGTCATTACATTTTTTTAAGCCTCCTCCGTACTGACTTTGTTTTTTTTATGTCAAAGCGTTGCTGAAATATGACTATGGGCCCGTCCACACGGAGACGCTTTTTAGGTTAAACGCAGAGGTTTTGCTTTGTCTTGGCCGAGCGTCCAAACGAATCCTGTAAACGCACTGCCCGAAAACGCACTTTTCTGAAACCTGGTCCCAGAGTGGAGAAATCTGAAACCGTAGCCCGTTTGAATTCGTTTAGACAGCGAAACCGCACATCCTGCTTGCGTATCGATGATGTCACCTCAGCTGCCCTGGACTTGCACTTATAGTATTGCCTAACAATACTAGTTTTCATACATGACATTACCCTCACGATTACACTCCGTAAGATAAATATCACAACTGGTGCTGCGCAGCGCCGATAGCTTATGACTTGGTGGACTGAACACTGTTTTTCACGTTTTTTTTTTAATGCATTCTAGCTACTGTCAGTGACGCGAGAGAACTTAAGTTATTAGGAAAGTGCGGTGTAAGTTCAGGCTACATTAATTTGTGCGTAGTGCCAGTGTCATTCATTTATTTTACATGTCTTACAACATATATACATGCATTCACAGTCGAAAAGTGAAATCAGATATAAGCATACAAAGACGCTTAGAACTCACGTTAAGCCGATGGTAGCACACTGATTGCAAATGCTCGATTTGATTTGATGCAGGCAACGTATTGTTACTAATGAAGGTTTTATAGCAATATTATAAATGTGGCGACAGAATAGCCTAGAACTTGGGTAAGCCTTGCGTTTAGTGATAGCCAAAACTAATGTGAATCACGGACTACAACCAAAGAAAGTAAAGGTGATTAGTAGGCCTACCTGCGTTAGCCATATAAAGGATGGGACTGCACCCTTCACAAACCGTAAAATAAAGTTTATTAGTTTTACAGTTGACTACAGTTGACAGTTCACCATCAGTCCACACAAACAATTCTGGTTTCCTTGCACTAGCCATTTTGTCATAGCTTATTCTGTTTGTTTGTAAAGCACAAACTTTGGTCAATTTCTGTAAAGAAACAGTGCCACCTATAGGCCTGGGGTATGAAGTAACGTGTTGAGTCGTGTTGAGATGGATCCGTTTGGACGCAAATATTCTTGATGCGGTTTCAGGGAAGACGGAGGAAAAAAAGATCGGTTTCGTACGTGTGGACTAGCCCTATACTTCCTGTGATTATAGCACCACACAGTGGTCAAAATGTACCAAATTTCTTGGGCGTCCTCCTAATTGGCTCGTGAGTCCATATACCGAGTTTGGTTTTGATAAGTGAAAGCCTTGCTGAGATATCACTTCACTTCCTGTTTGGCGGGTTTTGAATATAGGTCCAAAAAGCAATACGTTTGTGAATCATGGTATGACGATCATCTGCGTCAAGTTTCGTGACAATCGGATAAACTTTGTGACCTGTGAAAACTTTTAAGGGTTTTTGATTAAATCCAATATGGCAGCCGGATCAATTATGTTGACGTCACAAATTCACGTCTGTCGGATTTAGGACCTCCCACAGTATTAACAGACACCACTAGTAAGTTTTAATTCCAAACACATCACCTGTTACAGGCCAAAACGTAATTTTGCTTATTATAGCGCCACCTATGGGTGAAAAGTCATCAAATGTATTGAGCATGCTTCTTATTGGTTCCTGACCCCATGTAATGAGTTTGGGTTTGATACGTGAAAGCTTTGCTGAGATATTACTTCACTTCCGCCAAACTTGATTGCTCACGACGGGTGACGGGTTTTGAATATGGCACCAAAAAGCAATGCATTTGTGAGTCATGGTCTGAAGATCACCTGCGTCAAGTTTCATGAAAATCGGACACATTTTGTGCCCTGTGAAAACTTGTAAGTGTTTTTGATGAAATCCAATCATGACATCATGGGGTGCGTTGAGTTCGGCTTCATCCAAGGATTCCAAATATACCTCAATGTGTACGGTTGAAACGCAGTTTCGCGGTTGAAGCTTCGCTGCTTGGCCCCCAATTAATTGGAGCCTTACCACAACAATGGAAAAGAAAAGTTAACGCGATTGCAGGTTCATACTCAGTTTGTAGACCAGATATAAAACAGACCAGGTGGCTAAAAAAAGCAGAGGTTAATAAAGAACTGTATAATTTTTATCTACAAGCTAAAAATCTGGTGGCAATACCCTATAACATTTTTGACAGTTGGGAAAGATTGCTAGACATACCAATATCATGGAAGCAAGTCTTCACAACTTTGTATGGAACAGCAATAGATACAAGAGCAAGATATTTTCAATATAAATTAATCTATAAGTATTTAGCTACGAATTTTTTTTTATGGATTTGGGGGAAGGAGTTAACACCAAGTTGTCGATTCTGTAAGGAGGAGGAGGAGACAACAGATCATTTATTCTGGTATTGCTCACCAGTTGCTTTGTTTTGGATTGAAGTGGAAAGGTGGTTATTGGTTTATGATGTAATATTGCGATTGGATCTTCTCACAGTGCTTCTGGCCCATACAAAAATGTGATATATGGCAATATATGTAAATCACATATATTATGTATATGTCAATGTATGCTTCACACATATAAGTCACATATATACACATACATGTCAAATATATTTCAAAATATAGCAAAATTGGCCGTTTTTATATATGTCACATATATTTTCCCAGATATACAAATATATTACAAATATATGTTAGTTGCATATATGTTAATATATGATAAGTTATGTATTTGTACGCATACTAGGGATACCAATATATTGCAAATATATGTCTATGGACATATATTTGCACTCATATAAGGTAAATATATTGCAAAATGTATGTAATGTTCTGCTATGTCACATTTATAGAAATATGTCACAATATCTGTATCAGAAATATAACATTGTTGATGTTCCAAGAAAACACACAAAATATTTGTTTAACCTTTTATTAAAGTTTAGTTTTTCCACACAAACAGTGAGTACACTCTCCAGGTAGAAACTTTTTTCCCCTTTATGGAAGTGGCACACATTGATTTGGCATATGCAGAATGTACTCTGTGTTCTCAGGGCAGCAGTCCTCACAAATCACCACCTGCAAACAGGGAACAGAGAAGATTAATATGCTGTAAAACACACATAACATGAAAAGACCATCACTGAAGCACTACTACCTTCACATGCATCTTTAATAAACACACACCTTGGCACAAGTAAGCTTAAATAAGGGCTATGAGATGAAGAACATGTAGCCTAATGATCCATACATCAGAATACTTTGACAAGATTTGGGAAAGATTCTTGAAAGATTGGAGTCTTTTAACTAATGCCCCCCATTCAAGCTTTACTCAAAAGACTATCTTTCAAGAATCTTTCCCAAAGCTTCAAAGTCTTCTGTTGTAAGGATGGCTTAACACTACCCTTCACAAACTAAAGATCCATTTAGGCCTACTAAAATTCACGTTAGCCTGCATGGTTTTTAGCAGCCACTTTAAATATAAGTTAGCTGCTATAGCTAGGTTAGCTATCGTAACTCCCCCTATTTCCACCGGTCCCGTATTTCCACCGTCTTGCGTGTATGTGTCACTTAATATCCATTTCTATATAAACCAAGACAGCGGACTCCTATAGAAACGCAACCACGCACGACATAGGTGTATCTAAATTAGCTATGTACCAAAATTTAATTTTACCGTGACTCGAGGAGCTGTAAACAGTGTTGTAAGGCTGCGTGTACACAACCGCTTGGAGCTCCAGTGGAATTTTAATTTCACGACGAGAATTCTCGGTCTAACCGTCCATGTGCCGTTGAAACGGTGTAAATAGGCGACCCATCAGGCCAGCACTATAACTCTGAGCGTGGTAAACAAAATCGGATATTTCAGGCAGTAAATGCTCCCGTTAAGAACCAAACCAGATTTTGTTCAAATCTACAAAAACTATGGCTACTGAAAAATGTAAGGTTCATTTAGTAAATGTTATTTTGAAGTGTTAAAAAACATCGTTGTTTTAGAATTTCTGAACAAAAGTGGTGATAATTAGGGGTGTTACGATAACTTACTCACACCTGATATTTCATTCAAACTAAAACTTATATTCATAACGACATCTCAGACAGGCTTGTTGTTGGATATGATGTTAACTACCATTTTAGATATTCCACATAATGGTAAAGTTAGTTAATGGAAAAGTTAACATTAACAGCTAACATCGCTAACGTTAGCAATATTAGCTCGCTAACATTATCGATAGTTAATTGATAACATTAACATTAGCTAATTCTAACATGATGGTTAGACTGTTAACAAACGGATTTGGTTAACATTACATTATAAAAACAATATTTTATAACTGATTCCCGTTTACTAAAGGCTTTCTTACCTTGGATATGATGACAGCAGAGTTTGTACAGCTTAGGCTACACGGTCGGATGCATGACAAAAAGTGACGGTTGAAGTTACCGTGGTTGGAGTTCAAATGTCAGTCCAGGGTGGGGGATGGGTATTGCTGTGTGTGCTGCGCATATCAAGATGCGATAAGCATCCGTTATATTTAAAGTAGCTTTGGCCTCACACATTTTCATGCACATAGTGCAACCCAAAGCGCCCACACAAAACATTGACACATAAGGCAGCATAGTCGACACCTTATCTGTGACGCCAAGACATAAACAAATATATTCACACTGTTCTCCATTTGGAAAATAAGTAATGTAATCTAGTGTATGGATATGTATGCCACCATATATGGAGACTACAAATATGTCTGCCACATATTCACACATAAAGTTCTCCATATATTTAGAAAATAAGTAGTGGAATCTAGTGTATGGATATGTATGCCACCATACATAGAGACTACATATAAGTCTGTCACATATTCACACATAAACTTCTCCATATATTTGGAAAACAAATAATTGGATCTAGTATATGAAGATATATAGCATCTTATATGGGAAATTAAAATATTTTGTATGCATGTATGGACATATAGCTTTGAATATATGTTTGACATAAATATTTGAATAACATATATGTCCATATAAGTAAAATTATAAGTCCCTGTTATTTGACATATATGTTCATTTATTGCCATATATCACATTTTTGTATGGAGGGTGATCTTTCAGCGGAAGCTCACGCTCTTCAGAACATCATTATTTTGTTAGGGAAAATCTTAATCTTCAAAACAACCGACATACATGAATTGAGTATAGGGAGACTTAAAAACCACGGTAAAGTTTACTGTGAAACTGAATGTATGATCTATGAATCCAAGGAAGTGCATTATGCAGAAAGATGGAGTAAAATAAAGCAAGTGGAAGGATGGAGCAGGTAGAAAAGAATGACTATTCCAACATGTTGCTGTATGATTCAGGAATTTGTTGTCCCTTGGAGGTTGGGAGTAGGGTGTGTGTGTGTGTGTGTGTGCGTGTGTGTGTGCGTGGTGTGGTGTGGTGTGTGTGTGTGTGTGTGGGGGTGGCCTTTTATATATTTGGGGGCCAAGCAGCGAAGCTTTCTTATTATTACGCTTCCGCCAGCGAAGTCTATGGCAGCCCATAGAACCGTCTGGTAAAAAGTTGTGAAATTTGGCACACTGATTGGGGACAGTCCAATGATTAATTTCACCAAGATTCATGCCGGCATCTCGAGCGCTCTAGTGCCACCAACAGGCCAAAGTTGGATGTGCATTCACACACGTAACTTTTGACCCGTATGGCCGTTTGTCAAAAATGAGGTATTGTTGGAATCCTTGGACCAAGCCGAGTTCACCCTATGACGTGAATTTCCACCATGATGGATTTTCCGCCATTTTGGATTTCATCGAAAAACACTAAAAAGTCTTCACAGGTCACAAATTTTGTCCGATTGACACCAAACTTAACAGATATCATCTACAGACCATGCCTCATGCCATTGGTCTTCGGAACTAAAACCGTTCACGCGTAACAGCCAATAGAAGTTTGCGGCGAAGCCGCCAAACAGGAAGTGAGCTCATATCTCAGCAACCCATTCATCTATCATAACCAAACTTAATACATGGCCTCAGGACCCAATCAGGGGGAGGCTCAAGAAATCTGGTGACCTTTGACCTCTAGGGGGCGCTGTAATTAAGAAACATGCCTTTTGGCCTGTAGCTGCAGTTGTGCTTAGAATTAAAACGCACTAGTGGTGTCTGGTAATACTGTTGGAGGTCCTTAGGCCGGCCCAAGCCAAGTTGTGATGTCATCGTAATTGATTCGGCCGCCATATTGGATTTAATCAAAAACACGTACAAGTTTTCACAGGTCATACATTTCAGTGGATCCTCACCAAAATTGGCAGAGACCATCTTCAGACCATGCCTTATCAGTGCATTGCTTTTTGGAACAATTGACAGAAGCATTCGGCTGTAACAGCCAATCGAAATTTGCGGCGAAGCCGCCAAACAGGAAGTGAGCTCATATCTCAGCAACCCTGCCATGTATCATAACCAAACTTACTACATATATTCATGACCCCATTAGGAGGACGCTCAAAAAATTTGGTGACCTTTGACCTGTAGGGGGTGCTGCAATTAGCAATATTGCATTTTGATGTGTAGTTGCTGATGTGTTCAATCAATCTTTTACTTTTTGATGTGAAACTGATGACAACATGTTCCATCCAGTTAATTCTAATGTGTGCGTGCAAGGGCAGGGCAGGGCAGGACGGGATGGGACGGGCTGGGGTGATTAGGTGGGGGGGGGCTGGCTTGCGGAGGCGGTGGCAATACTCAGCCCTGTTTCAGCCCTGTTGATCCCGGGTGTCTGCTGAGTTCTATCTTGTCACCGTGGCTACACCGGCCTATTCTGCTTGGCCCCCTCATTGCTGCTTGCAGCTATATTTTTCCTTTGTTACTGGTCATTTTGTTATTTTTTATTTTATTGTATTCTGTTTGTAAAGATGTAAGGGCTACTCTGTATCCGTTTCAAGCTTCAACAGATAACTAAAACAGACACCAAAAAACACATTTAAAAAAAATAAATAAATAAATAAAAATAAAAAATTCATTTCTGGCACAATTAAACGGTATCATTGAACCGCGGGCGAAAGAAAAAAAATCTAAACATTTCCCAGAATAGGAAACATTTCTTAATTTATTGTTATCAAATAAAGAGGCATAGCATTAGGGGGTAGTGGTGTGAGCGCTCATTCTTGTGTGTGCGCATCTGTGCAAGTTAAACAGTCACCACTGGAGATAACGTGGGTAGCAGCAACAAACAACGTAGCCTTTTTAAAACAACGAACGAAGCGGACTCTTGCTGTCCATGAAAAGATACTGGCTAGATCTTGTTAGGCATGTTTAAGTTAGGCTAATGAACATGTTGCATTCTATACAGCCTGATTATGTCATTCTTTAAGCTACATACTGTAGCCAGTTTTCCTCAATTTGACTAATTAAGAAGGGATAATAGGATATTTGACCGGCATATCATCAAAATGTCCCGAAAACGAAACCTCTGCCGGTCACTTTGACCGGCACCATTTTTTCCTAGCGGAAACTCTGAA